>NW_020897736.1:14428164-14438455 GCF_003984885.1 Neopelma chrysocephalum | reverse complement strand
GGCCCCGCCGCCCCCGCCCCGCTGGGCCGCGGGCCGGGCCAGGGTCTGCTCCCTCCGCCGCCCCGGCCGGGGGTCCCCTGCCGGGGTGCGGGCGGGTGTCCCCGCGGCGCGGCGGGAGGCGCTGACGCGAACGCCATTACCCGTGTTCCTCGTTAAAGCCCCTCGGGCGCGCGCGGGGGCCCTCACGACACATCAAAGCGGCCGCGCGGCCGCCGGGGGAGCCAGGGCGGCCATGTCGGCGCGGGGGGGGGGCGGGGGCTCGTCCCGGGCGCTCTGCGGGCGCGGCGGGCCGTGAGGGGAAAGCAGGGGGTAACACAGCGGTTGTGGGTGTTGTGCGAACCCCGGCGCGGGAGCCCGACCGCGTTCCCCGGCCGTTCTCGCCGAGGCCCGGCCGCTCCATCGCGGACTCGGCCGGGCCGGGGGGACCGCGGGGGGCGTGGCTTGGAGGGGGGGCGTGGCCCGGTAGGCGTGGCCCGCGGGCAGCCCTCTCGCGGACACAAGCTGGCATTGTGACGTCGCGCGCGGCGGCGCCCAATCGGCGCCCGCTCGCCGTGCCCCCACGTGGGCGCGGCGCGCCGCCATTGGCCGCGGCCGGAGCGGCCGGCCGGGTTTTGTCGCCCGCCCGCCGCCCCGCTCCGCCCGGGCGCTGTGGCCGCACCGCGTGCTCGGCGCTGCCGCCCCGCTCCGGCCCCGCTCCGCGACCCCCGCGCCCGCCATGGCCCCCGCGCCCACCGCCGGCCCCGCGGGACGCAGCTGAACGGCCGCCCCCGGGCGGGGGGATCCGCTCGCACTTCGCATGTCCGCGGCGCCCGGGAAGTCGGATGTGTACGGCCTTCCTCCCCCTCCTCCTCTCCTCCATGGCCGTCGTGCTCCGGCGTTAGTTCCTGGCTTTGCTTCCCCTTCTCCCGGCCGCAGGAATACCGCGGGACCATCCTCCCACTGCCGCGTTGTTGTTGTCGCTGTGGCTTTTTCGTCTATTTATTTTTTTCTTTTTTTGGGGGGTGATTTTGCCTTTTTTTTTTTCCGACAGCGAGTGCCGGAAGGAGGGGGGGTGAGGAAGCGGAGGCCCGCGGAGCGCGGCGGCCGGGGGGGGGCGGCACCTGGCCCCGGCGGTGCGGGGCTGGGCTCGGCTCCGCGGGCGCCTCCCCGGCGGTGCGGGGCCGGGGTGGGGGTGTGTGTGTGCGGAGGGGAACCGGCCGAGCCCGCTCCCCCCCCACACCCCCTCCGCCCTCCCTCCTCCGCCCCCCGCACGGACTTTCCTCTCGTCCCTTTGTTCAGTTCTCGGCCTCTCCGGGAGCGCTCCGAGCCCGGCGGGCAGCAGCGGCAGCACCGCACGTCGCGATCGCCGTAGCGAGGCACGGCACGGCTCGTCCCAGTGACCGCGCCCCAGCCCGGCCATGTACCCCCAGGGCCGGCACCCGGTGAGTCCCGGTACCCCGCTCCCGACCCCCCTCCCGCACCCCCAGTCCCCCCCCCCCGCCCCCCCCCCCCCGCCCCCCCCCGCTACCCCCCCCCCCCCCCCCCCGGGAACCCCCCCCCGGCCCCCCCCCCCCCGCAGGCTCCGCACCAGCCGGGCCAACCGGGCTTCAAATTCACCGTGGCCGAGTCCTGCGACCGGATCAAGGACGAGTTCCAGTTCCTGCAGGCCCAGTACCACAGGTGAGCCCGGGGGGACCCCCGGCTGCCCCCCCCCCCCCCCCCCCCCCCCCCCCCCCCCGCGGGGTCCCCCCCCCCCCCCCCCCCCCCAGCCTCAAAGTGGAGTATGACAAGCTGGCGAACGAGAAGACCGAAATGCAGCGCCATTACGTTATGGTGAGAGACTTTAATCAGATTTCGGATCAGCCTGTAAATGTCATTAGCTGGGAGCCTGCGGACGGGGGGGACCGGGGGACCCCCTCCCCCGGGACGGGCACTGCCTGCCCGGGGACCCCCGGAGGCGTTGGGGGGGTGCCCGGTGCCAGGCGCACGGAGCCCCAGACGGCTGGAAGCGCAATCCCAAGTTTCCTGTTAACCCCTTTGTAGCGCTCCGGGGGGGCTCGGGGGGAGGCTGGAGCAGCGCCCCCGGGCTCCGGGGGGGTCCCTCGGCGTGGTGGGGGTCCCCCCCTTGCTGCTCCGAGGCGCGGGGTGAGGCCACCCGGGAGCCATCCCAGCTCACCCCGCTCATCCTTCCCGAGGGAAATGGGCTCTTTTGTTGCCTCAAAACCCTCTTTTTTAGCCGAATTTGCGTCGCGGGGCCCCCAGGTGGGCTCGGTTGGGTTTCTCCTGGGTTCAGCAGGATCCAGCACCCCCTTTCCCGGCGGCTCCCGGGGCTCCCAGCAGCTCCATTGGCCCCTGGGGGGGGGAATAAATCCACCCCCCCACTGAGAAGCTGGAATTTTGGCCAGACTCCGGGCTGTACCTGTTCTGCCAGGGCTGAGCAGACGCCTGTCACCCAGCTCTGCACCTCTTTGTTTTTCTAAGTAGCTTAGGAGGAGAAAACAGGAGTCAAAAGGAGTGTCCCCTTGTTAAGTGCCTGCCAGTTAAACCCATAAACATCTGCTTATTATAAGGTGTAATTTCCTTGGCTACCAGTGCTTTAAGCCCAGTTTTGACCAGGATGCTTTTTGGTAATGACCTTATGCAAATACCTCCTGTGAAGTTAATTCAAATTCTTCTTGGCTCTCTTCTTTAATTGAATTTATTTGTATGTTTTTGTTCCCCAGTACTACGAAATGTCGTACGGTTTGAACATTGAAATGCACAAACAGGTGAGTAATTTCCAGGGGGGGAAGTTGGGGTTGATTGATCTCCTGTTGCCCTTTTCCTCAACCTGAGGTAAAATGGGCCCTGATTGCACTAAATAGGGAATAAGTGCTGAAGGCAGGGATGTGACTCCAGGTGGGAATCCCGTGGCCTGGCAGTTGAATTGGGAACTGCAGGTTGTTGGCAGGTTGGTGTTTTGTCTGTGCTGCTGAGAAATTCGGGTTTTAAGCAGAGTGTTTATGCGGAGGGGTGAGAACAGCCTTGCCTTCCGTGCTGGGATGTCGGTACCTGGAATAGCGCGTTCCCAAAACTGGGAAAACACTGATGTGTGCTGCGATTGCCTCTGGTTGTGTTGTTGGTACAACAGGACTGTTTCTAAGGTCATACCCTGATGTTCTCCGTGCTGTAGCGTGAGACTGAGGAGGGAATTATCTCCAGGGCTCCGATAGCTTACGGTGTGTTGCTCAATGTCACGGATTTGTCTTTGCATCTGGGAAATGAAGCAATGTTTGGGGTTGGTTGTTTTTTTTTTTTTTTCCCTTCCTTCCAGTCTCCTCTAATATGTAACTTGCCTGAAGGAAAAAATAGAGAAGGCCCCAGCAGAATGTGGTGTGGTACCTTGATAAGATTATCGTTAAAGAGCCTAAAGGCTGCGCACATGATGGTAAAACTTAAAGGAATAAAGTTATTATTGAGATTAGACCTGATTATTTGTGCTGCTGCTGCTTACTGGTTTTAGAAGGAGTTCTAATTAAGAACTTAAGGCAGATAGAAGTTGACATCAACTTTGCCGCTCGCAAATCAGCCCCATTCAACTCCAAAGTGGTTTTGCTTAATAGCAGCATCGCCCTCCTCTAGGAAGCGTTGCTGGGAGCTGATGAAATGCAAAGCAGCGTCTCTGAATCTGCCTCTCTTTTCTTCCCTTTGCCTTTCTGCGGCGCAGTCACAGGGCAACGAAAATAATTCCTGCTTAGTCTTCAGTTTTTTTTAAAAATATCTTCCCATGCAGATAATCCCGACTCCTCGCCCACTCTCCGCGGCTCTGCCCGGACCCAGGCGGGGCAGGGCGGCCCAGGGGGATCCCAGGCGGGCTGTGAGGGGCCGGGACCCCCGTGCTGGGGGAGGCCTCAGGCACGGTTTGGCCTGGGGAGGTCGGGAATCCCCAGAACGCAGGGGTTTTGTGTAGGCCCGTGGTGGCCTCCCGCGAGGAGGGGACGGTCGTGGCGCGTCCAGAGGGACACGGACCCTGCTGGACACGGACCCTGCGGCCGCTTCAGCGACGCCCCGAGGGACTGGAGTGATGCCTGAGGGATGGAGTGACACTGAAGGCACTGGAGTAACGTGAACATGGGTTCTTTGGGGAGAGGAAGTGCCTCTTCCCACCTGGTTGCTTGGTGTTGAACGGCTCCGCTCTGAGTGATGCTGGGAGATGCTGGAATAATGCACGGAGACGTTGAGCTTGTTCTCTCCATGGAAGCTTTGGAAGGAGTTGCCGTTCCTGAGATGTGCAGTGTGTTTTTCCACCGGTCCGTGGAAGGAACCCAAGGGATCAGTGAGGTCTGGCACCCTTGGGAGGTGCAGATGGATCACCCCATCCTCCGCTCCGCTGACCGTGACCACGTAGGGCGTCTTCCCTTGACGTGTCCGTGGTGGTTTTGGGGGGTGACTGAGGAGCCCCGGAATTCCCAGGGGTGGTTTGGTGCCCTGGGAGTTGCTGGGTGGTTGTGGCAGCCCGAGAGGCCCAGCGTGGTCAACGTGCTTCGCTGGGAGCTTTGTGGGCGAGCGGATAAATCCCGTCCGGATGGTTCCAGGCTGTGCCGAGCATCCCTGCCCGCTGCCGGTGACATATGCTGCGTGCCGAGCGCCGGGCTCAGCGAAGTTCGGGAGGCGAAGCCGCCTCGTTATTTAATTGACAGCAATGCGCGCGGGGCTGGAGGAAAACAAAGCCCTGCGAGCTGCTCCCAGCGGCGCTTCCAGGCGAAAATGGGGCGAGAGGGAGCGGCGGGATGGGAGAGCCGGACCGCAGCGGGGGCCTGCCGAGGGGTTTTCCCCCTCTTTCGGGCCGCAGCATCCCCCTGAAAGGCATCCCTGCTGCAGCATCCCCCCGCAAGGCATCCCGCTAATTGCGGCGTGGTCCTGCCTGCATCTGGTTGAGGGTGGCTGGTCCTGAACAAACAAGTTTATCAGCTGACCTGTTTAGCGGTTGACTTGTGTTTATCTGCACACAATCAAGTAGACTGAAGTGCTTGAATTATTCATGCAGTGTCCTGCCCTCCAGACTTGACTGCTTGTGATTACATCTGCTCCAGACAAACATTGATGGATACTTCATCTTTAAGCAAAAGGGGATTGTCTGTCTGTGGGCTTATATAACAGATTATCTCTTCTACGCTGAATATTAAGTGTGTGCATATGTGGCTGCGTGTGGGGTTGTTGTGTTGTTTTTTTTTTTCCTTCCCCCCTTTCTTCTCGTTTTGTTTCTTGTTAAGTAAAAAAATGTACTTTCATAAACAACTCCATATGCAAGGAAATATTTAGGAAGTGACTTGGTCGCAGTGAATCGCTCCTTACATCAGTCTTCCTGCTGAACTAAGCTCCCTTACCCGGGCTCAGCTTTCCTAAACCCGAGTCCAGTCATGAGTTTTCTTTTGAAACCCCGGCAAAACTTTTTTTTCTTTTTCCCCTTCTTAGGGCTAATTGATTTTTCCAAAAGAAACTTTGCTTCCCCTGTTGGCTTTGCATTGTTTCTGTGCAGATCTCCGTGGATAATCGCCGACTGCAATAACCATTCCAAAAGAAAAACTAATTTTGCGTGGGGAAACGGGACACCTCGGAGGACAGAACCTTTGTGCTGGGTTTTATTTCTTTTTATGGCTGAGAACCCTCCACATAAGCACTTCTTGTTTTCGTGCTTAAACACTTAATGCTTGGAACAAACCTAAACCCCCCTGACACTTCCAGGGAAGAGAGGCAGGGTTTTTTTTTTCTCTAGAATATTCTAGGAACACAATATACTTTCTGTCATGCTCGTTAGCGAGGAGTGCCAGGTAATAATTTGCTAAATACTTCAGAAGCCAAGTAATTTGTTAGCTCTGCTCTCAGGTCTCCTAAGGTAGAAGGGAATATTGTCAGAGCTTCACCTCTCCCTCCCCTTGGCTTTGCAGGTGGATTTTGGGGGTGCTGGGTGCCTTCTGGGGGTCTGAGTGGGCTTTGCCCCCCACATCCCGGTTGCCGGTGGTAATTCCGTAATGAGGGGTTGTGTCCTGCCCCTCCACCCCCCCTCCCTGATTTAATTCTCATCAGCCTGGCTCTCCACTTTGCTAATAACGATAGCAGCCACAAATAGCTTTCAACATGCCATTGACAGCCCGGTTGGAGAGAGCACTTGAAATAGTGGTAGACAGCTGAAAGTACCCATAATTGTGCGCCGGAGTGAGAACCACACTGCTCAAGGGCCTTATTTTCATGTGCTTAAAGAGACAATATCCTGGTTTCAACAAATGCTGCTGGTGCTTCACGGCTGGTGTGATTTACTCCTTGCTTCTCCCTCCGCCCTCTGCCAGGGAGGAGGTTTGGGGGGGCTGTGCAGTGTGGGAGGGGGTGTCCTGGAGTGCCTGAAGGAGGGCTGGGGGGGTCCAGACCCGTCTTGGAAACTGTATTGGGGGGGTATGGAGGGATCTGTGGTTTGGGAGCCCAGGAGAAGCTGGGGGCTCGTGGGTGGCAGTGTTGTGTGATGGTGGGATGGTGCTGGTGCCATGTTCTGCATCACCTTTGGCAGCCCCACCAACCCCACTGCTCCAGGGTTTTAGGCATTCGGGGTGTGTGTATTTATACACGTGTGTTTATACATTTGCACTTCCCCAGGGCAGTGGTCACGGCCCCAAGGCTGCCAGAGCTCAAGGAGCCTTTGGACAACGCTCTGAGGGACAGGGTGGGATTGTTGGGGTGTCTGTGCAGGGCCAGGAGTTGGACTGGATATTCTTATGGGTCCCTTCCAGCTCAGGATAGTCTGTGATATAGATATATATGTTTTGAGGTGTTGCAGTGTTTTGGGGTGTTTTCCAAGAGGAGGAAAGGCAGTGCTGTGTGTTCATCCCTTCTCTTCATTCTTCATCCCAACATAAAAATCTGTAAGCAAGGGCAGGTGGAACTGGGGCTGCTGTGGCCCAAAATCTGTTCTGAGGCTCTGTCTGCCATGGCCTGGTGTGCACTGCTGTGATTCCCTTCCCTACAGAGGTTTGGGGTGTTTAGTGCAGGATGTTTTGGGGTGTTTTGTGCAGGGTGTTTGGGGATGCTCCCCTCAGAGTGGTGGTTGTGGGGCTGTTTTATGAGGCATCCTCCCAAGGACTGGGGGCCCAGGAGGGGTTTGGATCCCATCCTGTGCCACAGGGGAATGCTGGGACCAGCCTGGGGGTGCATCCCCAGGGCTGGGGCATCCCTGCAGCTCCTGTTTTCCTCCTCAGCTATGTCCAAGGCTGATGTATTTTGGCTCCACTACCCAGAGCAGTATCCGTGGGGTATCACGCAGGACCCCCCAGCTTCCAGCCTGGAATTCTGCGCTCCTGTGCTCTGGGTCATTTCTAAGGCAGCTCCTTTCAGCCCTGCTCTGCCTCTCCCGTGACTGACGGGCCGCAGAGTTATTTTTAAACTTCCCTCTGCCACATCCAGGTGTAAAGACGAGTGGCCGTGGAGCCGGAGCTGCCGGGCAGAGCCAGCCCTGAGCTATTTAACACCATGCCAGCCTGTTCCTGCTCCCAGAGCCCCATCCTGCCTCCTGACAGGCTGCCAGGAGCAGCTCCCTGTGCCCTCCAGAGCTGTGGGTGCCGGTGGTGGCTCTGGCCATTTTAAGAGCAGGTGGGGTGACAGGACCCAACGATCCCTCTCTTGATTTATCACCAGTGCAAATGTTTTCTCTGGTTTCCCCCTCCGTGCTGGTGAAACACCACCCCAGAAGTGTTTCTGCTCAGGCAGGAGGTCAGATTCTTGGCAGGAGCAGGGGGTGATGGGGGGTTAGTTGGGGATTTCAGGTTCTCCAACCTCTTGCCCTTTTTAACGACCATCAGCATCTCTATGCCCGGGTGAGCGTCCCTGGAGGTGCTCCCATGGACCCCAGGAGAAGCACCCAGCACCCACTGAGCACCTCCTGTGGGGGTTTGGGTGGGTGAGTACCTCTCCTGGGCACTCCCCAGGGTGTTTTATCCCCACTCATTTGCAGCTGTGGTCCAGGGAAGATGCAGGGCATTGGAAGGGGATGCAGAGCCTGGGATTGCCATGGCAACCTGCCATGGGGAATGGAGGTTTTTCTTGGCAGGAGCAGCTCGGGGGGGCTCGGGGGGCTCCGTCACTCTGGGAAGGTGATGAATGAGCCCTGTTATGGGGAAGGTGTCGGGCATGAAGCCCTTCCCTGTTCCCGACGTGCTGGAGGATCCCCTTTCGCTCCCGATTAAACTTTTAATGGGGACAACCAGAGTTTAATATTCTGTGGAATGGGAAAAGTTAAAGTGAACAAATATTTAAAGACTATTGAATCTCATGTTCACAGGAAACCTCACGGTTGTAAACATAATATTTTGGACATCTAATATCTTTCTGCTCACTGAGTCCCACGTGGGAAGTCTCTCCCTTTGCGGAAAATCTTTGTTTGGAGTTTGGGCAGAACTGGATTTAAATGTGGAGGAGATGGGTTGTTGTGAGCCTGGACCATGTGATTCCCGGGGAAAACCCAACACCTTCCCTTCCTCCTCCCTGCAACCAGACTGTTTGGGTGCTGTATTTTTCCTGTCACACCGACCCCACCTCTGTGCCGCAGCCGAGGGGAGCTCGTGCTGGCACTGCTGTTTTCACCTCAAATAAGGATGGAATTTGTTCTAGAACTCACAGGAGCAGCAGCCGGGCTTGTCGCATCCAGAATCCAATGGGCTTCAGCTGAAGGGATAAATATTTAATGGAGCTGCAGTCTATATATAATCTAATCGATGCCTCAGTGCCAAAAAGCCTTCAAAGAGCTTTTGCTCTCGCTGGGCAGCGCGTGGTGGGAGCTCTGGGGTGGCTGGTGGCACACGCGGTGCCAGCCTGGCTCCTTTGGGCACGGTGCCGTGGCTGGGCTGGATTTGGGCAGCTTTAGCTTCCAGCCCCATTTTTGGGGTGTAGAGTGGTCCTGGGGTGATGTGTGAGTGTGGGGTGGTGAAACACTTCTGCTGGCCAGAGCCTGTTCCTCGGGGCAGGGATCTTGCGCTGTCAGGACAGTGAAGTGTCACTGCAGTGACAGGACAAGGGGAATGGCTTCCTGCTGCCAGGGGGCAGGGTTAGATGGGATTTTGGGAAGGAATTCTTGGCTGTGAAGGTAGCGAGGCCCTGGCACAGGTTTCCCAGAGAAGCTGTGGCTGCCCCATCCCTAGAAGTGTCCAAGGCCAGGTTGGAGCAACCTGTGCTAGTGGAAGGTGTCCCTGCCCATGGCAGGGGGTGGGACTGGATAATGTTTAAGCTCCCTTCCCACCCAAACCATTCCAGCATTCCATGAGCCCCAGCTGCCTCCTGATCTGTGCATCCTCACGTTGGGGTCCGTGATAATCCTGGTGACTGGTATAGCTGTAGCTGGGGGTACCTGAGTCCAACCCCTGGTCACCTCCTGGTGCTCCTGCCTTGGCACGGTGTGCCAGCACGTTCTCCTGCCCTCTGGAATTGCTAATTAAAGCCTGAGGTGTAACCCAATCACTGGGGTGCTTTCGGAGAAGAGGATGGCCAGAAATATCCCTGTGGCTCAGCAGCTGAAAGCAGCAGTGGGGGGTGTGTGGGGACCCCTTGGAGCAGAACCCTGAGTTCTGGGGTCTGTGGGGTTGTTCCCTCCATGGGAGTGGCTCAAGACTGGGGGAGAGCAGGGTTTTCCTGGTGTCTCCTTGCTTCTGGTCATCCTGGGAATGTCCATTGTGCTTGTTGGGTTGGTCTTGTAGTCACAGCAGTGTGACCTGGCCATCACCCAGCTCCTCCCAGCAAGGGCTCAGTGTCTGTTGGGCATTTTCTCCCAAACTGTGATATTTGGGGATTTTCCTTGCAGTGCTTCAGAGCAGGTAGAGCCCAGAGCTCCTCTCTGGGTTGGATGGGCTTCAAAAACCAAGCTGCTGTAGGGCCCATCCTCGGGGCTGATCTGTGGGATCAGGAAGGTGAAGCCTTGGGATGGCAGGGATGGGTTTGGGGGGCACAGAGGGGGCTCTCTGAGGGGGAGTGACTGCTGGCTGCCTCGGGAAGAGGCCCCTTGCCAAGAGGGAGGCTGGAGCGAGCCCTGGTTAATCACTTGTGTTATTGATAACGAGCTGCTCAGGGCAGTCGGAAGGAATTTCTGGGTGTTTGATTCCCTGCCAGCCTCGGCCCGGCCATTGTTGTGGCGCTGGATCCTCGGCTGCTCCGGCCCTGTTTGACTTGGAGCAGGAGCTGTTTTCACAGCTGCCCTGGCAGAGCAGCTGAGTTAACCCTTGGGAGCTGAGTGATCCCAGGATAACCCTTGGGAGCTGAGTGATCCCAGGGTAACCCTTGGGAGCTGAGTGATCCCAGG
>NW_020897736.1:14388747-14428154 GCF_003984885.1 Neopelma chrysocephalum | reverse complement strand
TTGGGAGCTGAGTGATCCCAGGGTAACCCTTGGGAGCTGAGTGATCCTGGTGGGAGCTGGGGGAGCCCGCCAGGAGTGTCCATGGGGTGTGTGGGAGGGTGGCACCTTCCAGCACTGGGCTGGGGGCATCCCTCCAGGAAAGCAGCATTCCCAGTTAATTATTCCCACAGTTGTCAGCATGGTTGGTTGTTACAGTCCCAGTAGCTCAGTGGAGCTGGTGGTGGGTCTGGGTTGTTCCGGAGTGGGATGTGAGGATGGCGAAGGGAACACCACCAGCTTCGTGTGGGATGGGCAGAGAGCAGAGCAAGGACCCCCAGCCCTCTCTGGTGTCTCTGCCAGGGTTTCTCCTGGAGAAACTCAACACCCACCACTGTACCAGGAGTGGGAGGTGATGGCGAGGGCCACCAAAAACTGGATTTTCTGGGATCCAGCCCCCAGCAGCTGCTCCAAGGATGAGGAGTTGTGCCAGTGCTACGTTTTTATGAAGCCAGGGAAGTCCAGGGTGGTGCAGCACTGCTGGGGCTGGTCTGTGACACTCATCCCATGATGGGAAGGGGCCTCAAGTGTCCCAGGGCAGCAGGGATGTGTCCCCGTGCTGCTGTGCTTGAAGGTGCTTTTATTGCCTCTGTTGGGAGCTGCTGCTTCCACTTGGAGGAGTGGGAGGGGATGGGAATGGGATATATGGGAAGGGACGTGGAGGGGGGACAGGGAGGGGATGCACAGCACTGCTCCAGGAAGCCTCGAGCCATCCGTGGGAGGCTGTTTGGTGCTGACTGTTGGGTTTTCTTCTTCCTTTTTTTCAGACAGAAATTGCTAAAAGACTGAATACAATTTTAGCCCAGATCATGCCTTTTCTGTCACAAGAGGTAAGGAAGTTTTCAAACCCTGGGTGAGGAGTTGCTGCTTCTCTCGGGGGGGGTTTCCCCAGGCAGGCAGTGGGTGAGCCCCTCGTGGGTCCCTGGGGGTGTGGGGCTGAGTGAGAAATGGAGTTCAGATCCTCCATGTGCATTGGAAAACCCTTGGGATGGGGGAGAGCTGGGCCCTGTGAAGGGGTTTGGGGGTCTCCAAAAAGGCTGAGGGGCTTCTCCACCCTCCTTGCACCCCGTGGAGCTGGGAGGTGCTCCCGGGGATGAGCAAAATAGAGCCCAGCAGAGGGGTGAGCATCTCTGGAGGGGGGGTCCTGCCTCTGGGCTGGTCCCCCTGTGCCCAGCTCTGACCTGGCCCTGCCCCTCTGTCCCCGCAGCACCAACAGCAAGTGGCACAGGCTGTTGAACGTGCCAAGCAAGTGACAATGACGGAGTTGAATGCTATCATCGGGGTACGTGGACTTCCCAATCTGCCTCTCACCGTGTGTATACCCCTTTTATTCCTATCATTTACCATAACCAGAGGCAACCCTGCGCTCAGGAGGGATAAAGCAGGGCGGCTCACACCCCCCCAGCCATCCCATGGCCCCCCCAAATGACCAAAACTCCCCCAGTCTGGCATTGAGCGAGACAAGGGGTGGAATCTCCACCTCCTGGGTGGTGGTGCAGCTCCAGGAGCCTCCAGTGACCAAATTGGATGTTCTCCATGGCCTGGGCAGTGTTTGGGGTGCAGAGCAGGACCCAGCAGACCCCCTGAGCCCAGGCTTGTCTCTGCTGGGCTGTTGGTGTGGAATGTGCTGTGCCCTTGGCAGGGTTGTTGTCCCATGCATTGATGACCCGCTCCCGCTGGCCGGGTTCTCTCTCGCAGACCTCAGGGGGGGGGGTTAATTTGAGGATTAACCATTTTTATTGTTTCTTTAATTGATGTCACGGTCTCAGTCCTGCAGCAAACCTGCTCCTGACCCCGGGACATCGGTGTTCCCATCCAGCATCCCGGGCAGGTGGCTCCAGAGCTCCTCTGGCTTTGGGTCTTTGTTTTGCAGAAAATGCTCATTTTTAATGCCTTTTTTTTTATATAACTATTTGCACTTCTTAAGCTACAAGGATCTTTATAATTCTCTCCACTTAACCTGCTCTTCTCTACATTTTTCTCTATTTTGTGGGTAGCACCAAAGGTAGAATTGTGCTCCGGGCTCCTGCAGTCTCTTGGGATGAGGGAAGGTTCTGTAGCAGGTGGATCCCTGGTGGTGGGGTTGGTGGCTCTTGGGAGGTGGCCCAGGGACGGGAGCTGAGTTTTGGGGTGGCAGGCAGCACCATGGAGTGCTGGGAGGTGAGCAGAGACAGGGAGGAGGGAGCCCACAGCTTTGATGAGCTGCTTGGAGCCGCAGGCAGGAGCCCCCGGCAGCTGGAGGCAGATATTGGAATTCAATTAAGGTGAATGAGCAGGGCCCGTGACCCCCATTTCCGAGGTAATTGCTTCCTTGGATCAGAGCGAGTGCCTCCTGTCATTAAGCAGCCAGCCCAGCCGTTTAATCGCTTTCCTGACGAACTTTCAGCAGGAATTATGGGCATCTCCTCCCGCCGTGACTTGTTGGGGAGGGACACGGTGCTGGCAGGAGGCTGGTGGACAATTCCACATCTTTCCACGGCTTGGAGGGGAGGCCAGAGCTGTGGAGCTGGTTTGGGTGCTGTTTCTGTGCTCAGGTGCCCCTCAAGGCACAAAACCCCAACAGTTTTTGGGTTTTTCCTCCAAAAAAACTACACATACCAGTTTGTTATTGTAGGGTTGCTGCTGGCAGGAGGGTGGTGAGTGATTCCATGTCTTGTAGAGGAGGTTCCAGGCTCATCCCAGAGATTTGGAGGTGGTTTGGGTGGCGGGTCTGTGCTGCTGCACCTGCTCTGGTGCCCCTCAGACATCAAACCCAGAGGATTTTGGGTTCTTTTCTCTCCCCTCTGTGCATGGAGTGGTTTGTTATTGTAGGGCTGCTGCTGACAGGAAGGTGACGAGTGATTCCATGTCCTTCCATGCCTTGTAGAGGATGTTCCATGCTCATCCTGGAGATATGGAGCTCGGTCTGTGCCACTGCACCTGCTCAGGTGCCCCCGAGGCACCAAACCCAGAGGATTTGAGGTTCTTTTTCCTCCCCTCGTTGCACACAGGGGTTTGTTATTGTAGGGCTGCTCATGTGGACACATCCCTTGTGTTTGTTTGCTCTCCTCGGGTGGGTGAGGGCAGTGCTGGGGTGTGCACGGCCCCACCCCTGTGTCCCTGGGGATCCCGTGTCCCTGGGGATAGGTGGCCCTGCTGTCCCAACCCTCCCACCAAGGGAAGCCCTCCCAAACTGCCCCAGCACTCAGTGCAGGTGCTGCCTCACACAAAAACCCACCAAATCAGGAAAATCTTTTTTTTTCGCCCCTTTTGAGGTCAAGAACTGTTAATTTTATGCATCTAGGCCATTGTCTCACAGTTCCTCTGCTTCAGGCTTGTGTGAAATTGAGCCCTTGATTTGGTTATAGCTCTGGAAATGATTAGACTACTTTACTAAATTTAACGCAAGTGGTGAACTTAAGTGGTGAACCATTAAATCGGTGAACAAAGGCATGAAGCATGATGTACATAATCCAATTAAAGCCACTCCATGGACCAGATATTCCTTGCCAGCTTTCTCCTAAATTTATAACCTCTTCATATCCTCCCCATCTTTGGCTGGCACGTGCTGAGGGGACCCCAGGAGGAAGGAGACCTCTCGGTGCCTGTGCGTCCCCGTCGGCTCCCGCTGTCACCTCGGGTTGGGTTTGCCGGGTCTTTATCCACTGCAGGCTGCTGTCCTGGGATATGTGGGGACAGGGATCCGTTCTGGGGTCCTGCCAGCAGATGAGGAGCCCCAGGGCAGCGTCCTGAGCAGGTCTGAGCTTGTGGTTCAGCTGGGGAGGCGTTGGGAGGGTCCCTGGTTCTGAAAGGCTGCTCCAGGTCCTTGTGCTGTGTCACTCGTTGACCAGGACCTTGATCCCTGTCCTGTCCCTGCCATCAGCACCCAGCCGTGGGTGCTGGGGAGTTTTTGGGAGCCCAAAGAACTCCTGTATTCCATTCCTGGGATATTTGCAGCAAGCCCTCACACGGTGTGTTTTTAAAAACAACCTTTTCCAGGGTTGGAATAAGGGCCGGGGAGGGAAGTTGGGCTTTCCAGCAGAGGACACCGAGCGAGCACCACCCCTGTGCCGACTCCACGGGGCTTCCAGGATGTTATTCCTGAGGGATGTGCATCGACTGCTCTGTGGGCTGACAAAGAAACACGGCCATGGAGTCCCAGGCGGGCTTTGTGGCACTCTATGGAGTCTCCAGGATGTTATTCCCGAGGGATGTGCATCGGACACGGTGGAGTGGCGCGAATGGGAAGGACGGCGGAGGGATCTGGGAGCGGAGCCTGGGGATCCTCCAGCATCACCCGGGGATGTGCACTGGGCTTGTTGGCTCATCCTCTTCTCCTTGCCCTGGGGGTGATCCAGCTGAGACATTCTCCTTCAGCAGTGGAGATGGAGCTCTGCAGCCCTGAGGTGGGATCTTGGCTACTCCATGGAGCTGTAGTGCTGGATGGAGGGACAAGGCTTCCCACCAGTGAGGACTTCCCACGTGGATTCTGCTCACTGGTTCCTGCTGCCAGAGGGAGGAAAACACCTTTCAGTGTTATTTTGGGCCACAGTGGGATGTTGTGTCCTGACCTTGGTTTCCACGCCCCCCTGGAGTGGGGCTGCTGTGAGGGGCTGTTCCCGCAGCTCACGGAGCCCTTGGATGGATTTATTTGTTGACAGCCTAAAGAAAAGGAAGAAAAACCAGTTTCCTGCTGTGCTGGAGGGTGAGGCTCCGGATGCTGAGTCTCCTGCTCGGGATGGTGCTGTGTCACTGTGGTGGAGCTGTGTTGTCCCCTGGGGCTGTGCCGGGGCTGTGGTCCCCATCGTCACCCCGGGAATGGAGTGTTGCTGCCTGGATCCAGGATTTCCACGGGACCACATCCCTTTTTTGGGGCTCCTGGGTGAAAAGCTGCTGGGATGAGTTAAGCCATGCAGATGTTTAAGGTGGAGGTTGGAGGTTGCTGAGGATAAAACGTTGGATCTCTGTGTATTCCGGCCCTGCAGGGATGGGCACCACTGGAGAGCCTGCAGGAGAGGAATGTGCTGTGCTGGAAAACCATCTGGGACCATTATCTGGGTGATGTTCTCAAACAATGGCCAGCCCTGCCTCTTGCTTCAATGGGTGGAAATCACATGGAATTGGGATTGTGAGGAGCCTCATTGATTTCAGGAAGATCTGAGGATCTGTTCCACTTGCTTTGCTGTTGGAGGGGTGATCTCGGCACGTGTGTGTGGCAGGAGATGGAGTTACTGAGGAAATCACCCCTCGTGGTGCTCCCTCACCCCGCCAGCTCTCCTTGGAGGACACTCCTGGAATGGTGATCCTGAGGATGTTTCCTGTCCTTGCCCTGTGGATGGAGCAGCCTAGGAGAAGCTTCCAGCTCCTGCTTTTTGAGGGCACAGTGATTTATGCTTTTCCTATACCAGAGGCCTAATTGCCTTCTCCATTTGGCTTCTGCCCCAGCCGGGACCTCGGTGCTGCCTGGAAGAAGCTGTTTGGAGATAATGCAGCTCCTGCCTTCGGCTCCGACCCTGGATCTCATTCTGGCCGAGGATTTCCCTCTCCATCACAGCCCTGGGAAGGCTCCCACCTCCCCTGCCCCCAGTGAGGGGCTGCTCTATCCTGCTGTGCCTGGAGTTTGACAGCCAGGCCCACCTTCTGCTGCCCCAGGACGGGTCCCTCCGTGGGCAGTGGGTCGGAGCTGTTCCCATGAAAACCTGGCCTTGGTGTGGGAAAACTTCCCAAAGAATCCTGGGATGGTTTGGCTTGGAAAAGACGTTAAAGCTTATCCAGTTCCACACCTTCTGTAGACCAGGCCATGTCCAGCCTGGCCTTGGACACTTCCAGGGATGTGGGACACCTGGGTGTGTTTTCCTCCAGTTCTGCTGGAAATGTCTGTGATGGAACTGCTGGAATCATGGAGTGCTCTGTACCTGGGGATGTTTTTGGTGTATTCCTGGTGGTGTCCCTGGAACTGGGCCGGGTGGCAGCAGGTCCTGCTGTTTCCTTGTGCCCTTTGGGTGCCCTGGGCAGGACACAGGTCGGTGCTTGGTGACACTGAGGAGAAATCCTGAGCCGAGGTGGTTGTGGGGATCTGGAGGAGTCAGGAAGACTCCACTGCAGCTCAGGTGTCCCCTTCCCAGCTCCTGATTCCTGCTGCTGTCCAACTGTGTCTTCACTGGGAGCTATGGGGTGCTGCTCGAGGGGGGCTGTGGGTGCAGGCAGGAGGGTCCCAGAGAGGAGTGCCAGCTCCAAGACCCTCCTGGCTGGACCAGGGGTGTCCTGGGAGCGGAGGAGCTGCAGGAGGGGGGGCCTGGGGATTCCTGGAAGCAGCTCCACGGATTTCAGCAGGTTTTCTTCCAAGTTTGTGTTTGAAATAGGATCGCTGGGGATGTGTTTGGTTTTCCTTTTCTCTCCCCAGAGCTGTAGTTCAGCTTTTTGCAGCTGTAATGGAGCAGGGAATCGATCCCCATGGCTGGATGAGTGTGTGCTGGGATGGCTGGGACTCAGGGCTCCCAAAAAGCCCCTGGGAGCAGCTGGGAGCTGGGCTGCAGCTCCCTGTGTGTGTGCCAGGGAATGTGGGGGTGATGCCCAGCCCTGTGGTGGAGTTGAGGGGATCCCTCCATGATTTATCCAGTACAAGGGACAGCCAGTGATGTCGGAAGGGGTCTGGAGCACAGGATGGTGGGATGGGATGGGATGGGATGGGGGCACTAAGTGGGCATTTTCTTCTCCCCTTCAAACACCTTAAAGCTGGTCCTGAGTAAATTAGCAAAACTTGCTTTCCTGAGGTGTCTGGGAGGATCCTGGCTGCTGGAATTTTCTCTCTCTGGCTGGTTTAGCCTCTGCACTCTGGCCAGGGCCACTCTCTGCCTCCTGGGTGGGATTCCTGTATTTTATTTTTTGCTTTTACCTGCTGAAAACCCCAAACTAACCAGGTCTGCAGCAATGCCGTGTTCCTGTGACTGAGGGACGATCCCAGGGCGGGCGTGCCACGTGTGCCCTCCTGACATGGGCATCGTGCCTGGGCACCCTCTGTCCGTCCTGCTAACGGGGCTTCTCCTTCCAGGTGTCCCAGCGGGGCGGCTCCCGGGGCATCACCCCGGGACACCGGGAATGTCCCTTCCCGGCACCGCTCGGTGCCCCCAGTGCCCCTCCCCGGCTCACTGGTGCTTTCATTGCAGCAGCAGCAGCTCCAGGCCCAGCACCTCTCCCACGCCGCCCACGGGCCCCCGGTCCAGCTGCCGCTGCATCCCTCGGGGCTCCAGCCGCCGGGAATTCCGCCGGTCACTGGTACCAGCTCAGGGCTGCTGGCCCTCGGAGCCCTGGGCAGCCAGGCCCACCTTGCTGTCAAGGATGAGAAGAACCACCATGACCTGGACCACAGAGGTGAGAGCGAGGGGCCATGGGGCTGCTCCTCTCTGCATCCACTGGTGCTGGAGCTCATGGAATCGTCCTGGAATGGCGTGGGTG
Source organism: Neopelma chrysocephalum (assembly GCF_003984885.1). NCBI lineage: Eukaryota > Metazoa > Chordata > Aves > Passeriformes > Pipridae > Neopelma > Neopelma chrysocephalum. The sequence continues at coordinate 14,420,684 of NW_020897736.1, read as the reverse complement.
GGAAGGGAGTTTAAAATCCGGTCTCACTCCCTGCCATGGGCAGGGACACCTCCCACTAGCCCAGGTTGCTCCAAGCCCCGTCCAACCTGGCCTTGGACACTTCCAGGGATCCAGGGGCAGCCACAGCTTCTCTGGGCAACCTGTGCCAGGGCCTCACCACCCTCACAGACAGGAATTCCTTCCCAAAATCTCCTCTAACCCTGCCCTCTGGCAGTGGGAAGCCATTCCCTGTGTCCTGTCCCTCCATCCCTTGTCCCAAGTCCCTCTCCAGCTCTCCTGGGGCCCCCTTAGGCTCTGGAAGGGGCTCTCAGGTCTCCCTGGAGCCTTCTCTTCTCCAGGGAAACCCCCCCAGCTCTCCCAGCCTGGCTCCAGAGCAGAGGGGCTCCAGCCCTTGGAGCATTTCCGTGGCCTCCTGGGCTCGCTCCAGCAGCTCCATGTCCTTCTGATTGTGGGGGCAGCACCCTGACCCACATACAGCTCTGCTCCCGCCTCCCCACCCCTCTGGACTGTGGGCTTCAGGCCATGGGATTGTGCTTTTAGGGATGCAGTTTTCCCTAAATGATGCTCAACCTTTGTTGAAGTCTCGCTGCAGTTCAGTGGTGCCTCAGTGGGGAAGCAGCCTTCCTCCTCCTCCTCCTCCTCTGTTCACCCCCAAACTCAGGGTTTTTTCTAATTATTAGTGATCAGACAGCTTTTTAGAAGATTAAATGATGTGTGATTCCAGGTGCAAACGAGAGCAGCGTTCAGTATTTTCCTGGCAAATCCCCTTGTCCCCAAACACGGAAGGATTTGGGATATTTCCCCCTCATTCCCATTTGCAGGGCAGGTACCAACAGCCTCTCTGAGCTGTTGGGCTCTGCTGGGGGATTGGGGATGTTTTTCCTCCCTGAGAAAACAGCGAGACAAAATTATCCAAAGCAATTTATCCAGTTACGTTCCTTTTCCTGCTTGGATTCAGATTGCCAGGAGATCCCAGGGAAAATGGGGCTGTTGGGCACAGATTAATGGCTAAACCATGTTAACGGGACTGTCAGAGGTTGTGACTTCGGGGACAAGCACCAGAGGCTGCTGCCATTCCCTTTGGATTCGGGGCATTTCCGGCTGTGTTTTGCCAAATAAATCACACAGACAAAAGGAAAGGGGCGGGAGGCAGCAGGGGCTGGATGAACAGGGGGATTTTGAAGCCAGAGAGAGCCCAGATAGGGTTTGAGTTAAGAGCATGAGGAGCTTCTTGGTTTATTTTCTGGTTTAAGACTTAATTCTAACTTGCTTTATTTCTCTGTCTCCTCTTTATTTTGGCTGTGACCTCACCTCTGCCCCGGCATCTCCTGACAGAGCGAGACTCAAGTGCAGTAAGTCCCATTGCCTCCTTTTCCCCCCCAGTTTTTGGTGGCTCCATGGTTTTGTTTTCTTTATCCCTTTAAAACCCATTTTGTAGGTGGGAGCTCCGGGGCTGCCCTTTGCTCAGGTCTTATTAAATAATAAAAACCAGGCAGTGCAAAGCTCCCACCCCGCCTGGAAGAGTTGTGCTGGGATGAGTGGGTTCTCCTGGTTCTGAGGTCTGGGTTAAATCTCTTTGCTTGTGGCAGAGCCTCGTGGTTCGGTTTTGAGTGAGCCCAGTCAGCTCCAAACTCCTTTGAGTGACTGGGACAGCTGTTTTATTCCTGATCCCTCTCCCGTTGTCTTGGGTCATCTCAGCTGCTGGGGTGGTTTGGTAATTACACCACGTTAAGTCAGACTTGGAGGGTCTAGCAGTTCCCAAACCACCTGAATCCCTGGATTTTGGAGGGCACTGGTGCCTCTCCATGTCCCTGATGCCTCAGGGTGGGTTCTGGTTTCCCTGGAGCAGGAATGGGGAGGCAGTGAGGATATGGAGGGGGGAGCTGCCCTCCCCATGCAGTGGGGCCCAACTGGACCCCTCAACCCTGGTGTACCACTGGCTCAGGGAAATGAGACATCAGAAGGAATTTCTCCACAAGGTGTGACCCTTGGGAATGGTCCTGTGCAGGGCCAGGAGTTGGACTCCCATGATCCCTGTGGGTCCCTCCCAACTCAGCATATTCTGGGATTCATGGAAAGGGCTGTGAAGCCTTGGAATGGGAGCTGGTGGAGTCCCCACCCCCGGAGGTGTCCAAGGAAGGTCTGGCCATGGCACTGAGTGCTGTGGGCTGGGGGACAAGGTGGGCGCCGGGCACAGGGTGGACTCAGTGATCCCGGAGGTCTTTCCCAACCCCAGCGATTCCGTGTGAAAAGCTGCCAGGACAAAGCCCGGCTGAGCCGTGGCTTTGCAGCGATTTCCTGCCATCCCCGAGCCCACAAATGGGCCTTTTGAGAGCCGGGGGCGGGCGGGAAGGAAAGTGCTATTTAAGGGGGGAGAGGGGAATTGGGCATCATTAACCCGCTCCTCGGGCGGGCAGGGGGCCGTCGGAGGTGGGAAGGTTCCCGATCCATAAGCCCGGAGCCGGGGTGTTCCCGGGGGAGGTTTAATGCGCCGTAATCAGCGTTAGTCATTCATATTTTCCCCAGCCTTTGCCTGTGCAATAAAAAATATTTAGTTCCTTGGCGCCGGGCCAGCGGCGGCGCTGAATGGATCGATGCCTCTAAATGCTTGACATGATTCTCCGGGAGCTGCGAGGGTTTTCAGCATGACTGCCTGGGAAGAAAGAGCTCGGTGTTATCCAAAGCTGCTTACTGGGGACCGAGGAGAAACATGAACTGCTTTAGTTCTCCCTTTCAGCTGGGGAAGAAAGGCAGGCACAGCAGCTTAGGGAGCGTTGCTGCTTAGCGGGGCTGGCAGGCTCGGGGAGGGATGGGGGGTTTCTCCTGCTGCTCCCAGGAACTGAGGGGATGTGGGGAAGGGGCTGTGCCGTGGGGGGATGTGGGATCAGGGCCGGGCGTCTTCTGGCGCTCGCGAGGTGGTTTTGTGCTGCCATTTTTGCTCCCAGCATTCAAAGGGCTTTCCCGGGAATGTCGGCGTCTCCCAGGCTTTGCTGCTTGAAGCAGAGACAGAAGCCCCCACAGGCTCTGGGCTCTGCTGCTCCTGGTCACGTGGGTTTTCTGGGATATTTTGTGGATGTCCTTTGGCTCAGCTGCTGGTGCCAGAGCCAGGATGCAGCAGTTCCTTTGTTCCTTCTGGATGAGACCTCCCAGCTCTGCCAGTGCCAGAGGAAGCACCCATGGGCTCTGGGGCTTTCCTGGGAATGCTGGATCTCCTGGGCTTCACTGCTTGAAGCAAGGACAGAAGTCCCCTTGAGCAGGGCATCCCTGTGGACCCTGGGCTGTGGTGCTCCTGGTCACGTGGGTTTTCCTGGATGTTTTTTGGATGCCCCTTGGCTTGGCAGAGCTCAGCTGCTGATGTTGGGAATGGGATGCAGCGGTTCCTTTGCTCCTCCTGGATGAGGCCCCCCAGCTCTGCTGATGCCCATCCATGGTGCCACCCCTTGTGCAAAGTCCTTGCCCTACCCCAGGCTGGGATGAAGCTCCTGTTCTCCCATGGGGAGCACAGGATGAGGGAGATGGGGCTGATTTTAGGGAGCACAGCTTTGCCCCACTCTGCCCTCACCAGTTTCCACTGGTGAATCCCAGTGATGACTGGGAACTGCTGGAATTTCCTATATCTCCCTCCCAGCATTTGCCTTTTTAGCAACAACCACCTCCTCCATTTTTTCCTGCTGTGCTTTTGCAGTGAAGGGGTTCAGGTGTCCATGAGCAGCCTCACAGCATTCCCAGGGCTCACAGTGAGGGCGGTGTCCGATCCTGTCACCTGGATCCTGTTCCCTGCTCCCTTGTGTGGTGGGAGCCACGGGGTCTCACCCCGCTGCTGGGACAGGGCTGTACTTGGCACCTTCTAAGCTGCTGCTGCTCATAAAGTCCTAATTCCTTCTGTTTCCAACTTCAAAGCTTCTTGTGGCATTGCAGAATAATTCCGTGTCGCCCTCGGAGAGCCTGAGAGCCAGCGAGAAGCACCGGAGCTCCACGGATTACAGCATCGACTCCAAGAAGCGGAAAGCGGAGGAGAAGGACAGCATGAGCCGATATGTGAGTGACAGGGGACACTGGGAGCCCCAGGGACACGACCAGGCAGGACCCGGGGTGGGAGGCAGCGTGGTTGGGGAACGTTTTCCAGGTATGGTATGGGTCACAGAACCATGGAATCAGTTAGGTTGGAAAAGCCCCCTGAGACAATCAAGTCCAGCTGTCCCCCAGCACAGCCAGAGCCACCACTAACAATGTCCCCAAGTGCCACATCCACATGGCTTTTAAATCCCTCTGGGGATGGGGACTCCACTGCTGCCCTGGGCAACCTGTTCCAATGCCTGACCACCCTTTCAGGGAAGAAATTTTCCCTGATATCCCCCCTAAGTGTCCTGGTGCTGTGGAGGGATGGTTCAGCTCCTCAGGGGGGTGCCCCCACCCCAGTTTTTGGGGCTCTCTGCGGGGTGTGACTGGCTTTGTGTTCCAGGACAGCGATGGTGACAAGAGCGATGACCTGGTGGTCGACGTCTCCAACGAGGTGAGTCCTTGTGGGTGGATCTGCCCCTCTGCCCGTGCCACTGGGGGGGGTTTGGAGGTGATGCCTTAGGGGCCTCCTGGAGTGGAGGAGTGGGAGGGAGCCGCAGGGGACTCCAAGGCTTTCTCCTGCCCCACAGGATCCCGCCACCCCCCGGGTCAGCCCGGCCCACTCGCCCCCGGAGAATGGCCTGGACAAAGCCCGCGGGCTGAAGAAGGGGGACGCTCCCAACAGCCCGGCCTCGGTCGCCTCCTCCAGCAGCACTCCCTCCTCCAAGACTAAAGACCTGGGCCACGTACGTCCCGCACCCTGCCGGGGCTCGCTGGGGGCTGGGGGTGCCGGCGCTCCAACCTCACCCCTTGTTTTCCATCCCTTCTCCCCCAGAACGACAAGTCGTCGACGCCCGGGCTCAAGTCGAACACTCCGACGCCGCGGAACGACGCACCCACCCCGGGCACCAGCAGCACCCCGGGGCTGCGGCCCATGCCCGGCAAGCCCACCGGCATGGACCCCCTGGGTGGGTACCAGCCCGGCTCCAGCTCATCCCCATCCATGGGAAACAGCAGCCTGGGGGGGGATCAGGTTTATGGGGGGGCCTAATCCAGGTCTGGCTGGGGTGGTCCCTGTGTGTCAGAGGTGGGGTGAGGAGGGAGGCCCAGCCCCTTGCATCTCTGGGATGAGAGGATGTCTGGACATGAGGTGGGATTAGCTCGGTTGGTCAGAGTGGGGTGCTGGTAATGGGAAGATTGTGGCTTCAATCCCTGCACGGGGCATTCACTGAAGAGTTGGGCTTGATGATTCTCGTGGGTCCCTTCCAACTCAGAATATTCTGTGATCTGTGGCGTGGCTTCAAGCTGTGCCAGGGAAGGCCCGGGTTGAAAAACAGCAGAATTTCTTCATTAGAAGGGGCTGCCCAGGGAGGTGGTGGAGTCCCCGTCCCTGGAGGTGTTCAGGGAATGATTGGACATGGCACTCAGTGCTCTGGGCTGGGGGGGCAAGGCAGTGATGGGTCACAGGTTGGACTCGGTGACCTCAGGGGTCTTTCCCCCCATGGCTGACCCTGCGGACTCGGCCGCGCTCCCCGCCCTGACCGTGTCCCGTCCCTCCCGCAGCCTCGGCCCTGCGCACGCCCATCTCCATCGCAGGCTCCTACGCCGCCCCCTTCGCCATGATGGGGCACCACGAGATGAACGGGTCCCTCACCAGCCCCGGCGCCTACGCGGGGCTGCACAACCTCCCCCCGCAGATGAGCGCAGCCGCCGCCGCCGCTGCCGCCTACGGCCGGTCACCAATGGTGAGCTTTGGAGCTGTACGTAGCACTTTTAGCTCCTTTTCTCGCCGGTGGGGAGGGCTGGGGAGGGTTTGGGGGGGACTCCCCTAGCTCAGCTGGGAAATCGAGGCTCCTTCTCCTCAAAACGAGCCGTCTTTTTTATCAGCTGCCGTTAAAGGGGGCTGGGGGTGGAGATGCCTCCCCGTGGGGGAATAATGTGCATGTGCTCCTGCATTGGGGTTCTTCTATCCAGTTACTCAGTCCCCTTCTCATTACTCTCGATAAATTCTTGGTCCCATGTTGTAAGGCAAAACAAGTCAAACCAAGAAGTAAAACGTTGCCATTAATGCAGAGATGGGGGTTTCTGCAGCCGGAGTGCTGAGCACGACTTGGCTGCTCCTGTCCCTGGGGATTTGGGAACAGCACGGGGAGGGGGAGCATATCCCACCCTGCTCCTCGCAGCCCCAAAACCTTTGGCTAATTCCTCAGTTTTCCCCTTTCTGCTGGGGGAATAATACAATTAGCTCTTGAGCAGCAAGGGAAAAGAGGAAGCTGCTCAGTGTCCTGTGGGCTCATGGTTGGGAAGGTGTTTGGTGTGCTCAGCTCGTGTCTGGCCTCACCCGTGTCCGTATGTCTCTCGGCAGGTTGGTTTTGATCCACACCCACCCATGCGAGCCCCTGGCCTGCCCTCCAGCCTGGCTTCCATCCCCGGGGGGAAACCGTAAGCCCCTTTTTGTTTTTTTTTATGGATTTGGGGGGGGATCAGTGCGGGCGGGAGGGAGACAAATCCTTCACCCAGGGCTGGGTTCAGCCAAGCCCCCGGTCGGGGCACAGCGTGGCAGCCGGACTGCAAAGCCACCCGCTGCCCCTCTGGGCTGACCCCCCTCTGCCCTCCCATGGCAGAGCCTACTCGTTCCACGTGAGCGCCGACGGGCAGATGCAGCCGGTGCCGTTCCCCCACGACGCGCTGGCGGGGCCCGGCATCCCCCGGCACGCGCGGCAGATCAACACGCTGAGCCATGGCGAGGTGGTGTGCGCCGTCACCATCAGCAACCCCACCCGGCACGTCTACACCGGCGGCAAGGGCTGCGTCAAGATCTGGGACATCAGCCAGCCCGGCAGCAAGAGCCCCATCTCCCAGCTCGACTGCCTGGTAAGGGGCTGGGGGGGCCGCAGCAGCGTCCTGGTGAGACGTGGGGGGGGTCCTGCTGGGCCCAGGTGTGTGTGACCCCTCCTTCCCCCACCTCTAATGCCATTAATCATCTTCTCCCCATTGACATGAACATCTCTTCCCAACGTTGCCATCTATTTTTCCTCTTCTCCCCCCATTACCATCCCTTTCCTCTTCCCTGTTACCATTTGTACCCTCATTACCATCTTTTTCCTCTTCCCTCCCATTTCCTCTTCCCATCGCATCTTTGTCCCTCTTTAACGTCTCTTTTCCTCTTCCCCCTTTAACGTCTCTTTTCCTCTTTCCCCCTTTAACGTCTCTTTTCCTCTTCCCCCTTAATGTCTCTTTTCCTCTTCCCCCTTTAACATCTCTTTTCCTCTTCCCCCTTTAACGTCTCTTTTCCCCTGTCATCCTCCCTTTCCTCTTCTCCCTACCACCATCTCTTTTTCCTCTTTTCTCGTTGCCCTCCCTTTTCCTCCTCACCCCCTTAAACGTACCTTTCCTCTTCCCCATTAACATCTCTTTCCTTTTCCCCTCTCCCCCCATGAACACCTGCTCCCCTTTCCCCCCCAGAACAGGGATAACTACATCCGCTCCTGCAAGCTGCTCCCGGACGGCCGCACGCTGATCGTGGGGGGCGAGGCCAGCACGCTGACCATCTGGGACCTGGCGTCGCCCACGCCCCGCATCAAGGCCGAGCTCACCTCCTCGGCCCCCGCCTGCTACGCCCTGGCCATCAGCCCCGACGCCAAAGTCTGCTTCTCCTGCTGCAGCGACGGCAACATCGCCGTGTGGGACCTGCACAACCAGACCCTCGTCAGGTGAGCGGGGTCTGCTCGGGCTCGGGGCCTTCCTGGGTGTGCTCTGCTGGGAGGAGCTCGGAGATCCTGGAATGGTTTGGGTTGGAAGGGACCTTAAAGCTCATGTCAGTCCACTCCCCTGCCGTGGGCAGGGACACCTTCCACTAGCCCAGGTTGCTCCAAGCCACATCCAGCCTGGCCTTGGACACTTCCAGGGATGGGGCAGCCACAGTTGATATGGAATGATGGCAGGAACGCTCTCTTGGTGCTGCACCATCCATCTTGTGGTGCTCATCTTTAAGCAAGCCCAGTACACTTCATGCTGCAGCTCCTCAGCAAGGGATCCTCCTGGATGGATTTCCAGGCGTGTTTGCTGTGGATAAGCCTCACAAATGATGTCCGAGCACCTTGAACCGACCTCCGTGCTTTTCCCAGCGTTCCCCTTGCAGATTTCCATATTTTTTTCTGGTTCAAAGGCAATTCCAAGGCCACACAGACGGTGCCAGCTGCATAGACATCTCCCACGATGGTACGAAGTTGTGGACGGGGGGCCTGGACAACACGGTGCGTTCCTGGGACCTGCGGGAAGGGCGGCAGCTCCAGCAGCACGACTTCACCTCCCAGGTAACGGGCTGGGGACGGCCTGGCCCTGCCATGCAGAGACCCCACGGAGGGGTTTATCCCTCCATGGAGAGCAGGGCAGCTTGTTTGGCAGCTGGATCATGTGGGGCTGTGGGAGGGGGCTTTTCCTGCTGGGAAAATGGCCCTGTTGGCCCTGAGCGTGGCTGTTCCTGCTGTGTTTGGTGGAACCCAGGAGTGTCGGAGGCAGTAGGAGCTGTGGGGCTCCCTGGATCTGGTTTCAGCTTCTCTGTCTTTATTTCTCCATCCCTGCACAGTCAGGCTGCCGTTAGGAAGGCAGAGCTTCCCATGGGATGGCTGTGGATGCAACAGGTTTCTGTGGGTGCCCTGTGGGTGGGGTGGCTGCAGGGATCAGGATCCTGCCTCCTCCAGCAGACCCTCCCATGGCCCTGATCCAGAGGGGCAAAGCTGGGATCTCAATTCCATTTGGCAAGTGCAGCAGCATCTAGGGGGCTGGAGCCATCCCGGCATTCACAGCTCACGTGGCTGCTCCAAACACATGCATGTGCCTCTCCAAACCTGCTGTACCAGTCTGGGGCTGCCCAGCAACCTCCACCCTTGCCATAAATCCCAGAGTGGCTGGATTGGAAGGGACCTTGAAGCCCCTCTAGTTCCAACCCTCCCTGGGGGGCTGTGGGCAGAGCTGGCATCCCCTGAGCATCCCCGTGTCCCGCTTTTTGCTGCAGATCTTCTCCCTGGGGTACTGCCCGACGGGCGAGTGGCTGGCAGTGGGCATGGAGAGCAGCAACGTGGAGGTGCTGCACCACACCAAGCCTGACAAGTACCAGCTGCACCTCCACGAGAGCTGCGTCCTCTCCCTCAAGTTCGCCTACTGCGGTGAGCGGCTCCTGCCCGGAGCTTGGTCCATCCGGGGGTGGGTGGGGATCATGGAATGGTTGGGCTTGGGAGGGACCTTAATAAACATCCAGTCCCACCCCTTGCCATGGGCAGGGACACCTTCCACTAGACCAGGTTGCTCCAAGCCCTGTCCAGCCTGGCCTGGAACACTTCCAGGGATGGGAAGCAGGGATGCCCACGAGGAAGGGATGGTGCGTGGAACGGTGGTGGGGGGCTGAACAAGGATGTTTCCAGTAGGATACGTCCCATGGATGGTGCATTTGGGGGGTATCTCCATAAAACCACCCCAGTTGTGGTTGCCGATCGCCACGTGGCATCGTGGGAGGTGGGAAGCAGCACCTGCCCCGGGTGACTGGAGGGATGTATCCCAAGGGAGAGGGACTGGACAAGCTTCTCTGGGGAATCTCCAGATTTTCCCATTTCTCCAAAATGGCCACTTTCTAAGGTCAAACAGCCAGAAGCCTGTGGGGCAGGGAGAGGTTGGCCCCAGGATCTGTCTGTAGGGGTGGCAATGGCAGTGTTTATTTGACTACTGACACCGTGTTTTCTGGGAACAGGGAAATGGTTTGTGAGCACTGGGAAAGACAACCTGCTCAACGCCTGGAGGACGCCCTACGGAGCGAGCATCTTCCAGGTAGGAGCCTCTTGGGAAGGGCAAGGAATGAGGACTACACCCAGACCCCCTCTTGGCGTGATGCCTGGGGCTGCCAGCCCTGGAGAGAGGGAGGATCCTCTTGGGGTGGCCGGGTGGGTGCCCAGCCTGTGGAATGTGGTGATGCCACCAGCATGGAATGGCGCTTGGCGAGCCAGGGAAACCAAACTGATGGATGCTCTCCCCTCCTCTTCCTCCTTTTCCCAGTCCAAGGAATCCTCGTCCGTCTTAAGTTGTGACATTTCAGCGGATGACAAGTACATCGTCACGGGCTCTGGTGACAAGAAGGCCACAGTCTACGAGGTCATCTACTGAGCGTGGAGTTTCTGGGAGGGCTGGCAGCTCCCGGCCCCGCAGGACTCGGGAAGCAGCGGGGGATGCCACGGGGTGGCCCAGGGACCGTGCCCGCTCCGAGGGGGCTCTGCCCGGCGTCCGCCACACACGGATTTATTTGGAGATCTGCGACTCTGGCACACGTTGGAGCCCCAAACGGATGTTTCTCTTTGGTTTTTTAGGGTCGTGGGGTTTCTTTTGATTTTTTTTTTTAATTTTTTTTTTTTTTGGTTTTCCGGTTCTTTCCGTCTGCGCTTTTGGTGGCACTATAAAGGACTCCTTTTTTTATCGTGACTTTTTTTTTTGTTTGTTTTGTGCAGCCTTGCATAAGACTTGTGAAAAGTGTAAATACCGGACTAGTAAATAGCGTTGAAGGGGGGGGGTCCCTCCCGGTACACTAGTTGTGTATTTTTCGTCTGCTGTAATTGTATTCCACTGATGGTTTTGGTGGTGGCAATTTTATTATGGGTTTTTTTGGGTTGGTTTTTTTTTTGTTTGGTTTTTGTTTTGGGTTTTTTTTTTCCTCCCTGCCCCCTCTGGAAGCGTCCGTGGGGACGTGACTTTGCCGTGCAGGCTGAGTGGAGCTGTCCAGTGGTGCAAAGTTGTCCCTCCTGTCGTCCCCGTGCGTCGTTGGGTGTGTTAGTGATGGTGGGAACGCCGCTGGAATCCCGGGAGCGCTCGGATATCCTCAGCTGCTGACGGGACATCAACACAGTCACCTGGTTGGGTTTGGATTTTTTTTGGGTTGGTTTTTTTTTGGTTTTTTTTTTTTTATATATGGATTTATCCTTATTTTTTTCCGTGCTTGGATGTTTGAAGCAAAAGGGGAAGCCCACGCTGCGGGACCGTCTGCGCAAAGCCCTTCTTGGTCTTCGGACAGAAGCAATGAGGAGTGATTTCAAAGAAAGCTTAGAAAATTCAGCTCAGGGAGCCACGAAAGATAAAGCAACTTATGTGTTTTGTATTCAAATGAAAGTAAAGAATTAGAATTGATAACCTTTAAAGAAAAAAAAAGAAAAAGAAAAAATACAGGTTTTTTTTTTTTGGTTGGTTTTTTTTTTTGGTTTTGGTTTTTTGTTTTTGTTTTTTTTTTAAGAAGCAAAAAGTTTACTAACAAGTAGGGTTTGTGTGTGGTTGGGGGGGGCCGGGGCTGGTTGTGGTCCTGTGGGCTTTATGGTCTTGTGTCTTCTGGTCTTTTGGAGCAATCCCCTCCCCCCACAGGCCTGTGTCAGCCTTTTGTACTAAAGGGTTAAAAAAAGGACAGAAAAAAAAAAAAAGGACAAAAAAAAAAAAGACCTAACGGGCAAATAAAAGTATTTGTGTAGCAGAAGTGCTCACCCTGTATTGTAGCATATGGAAGAGGATTTTTATACGACATTTTTATGGATTATTTTTTGCGATTTGAATCTGGTCCAAAATTAATAATGATTAGGGTTATGGGGAGAATGGTTTGGAGAGGGGGGAGAGGAGGATGGAGAGTTGGTACCTGGCATTGCATCCCTCTGAGGAGCCTCTCTCCCAGCCCTGCAGCTGCTCCAGGTGTGGACAGTTGAGCTGGGGTTGGAAGGAGGAGAGAGATCTCATGGGAAATCATTATTTTTCCCATCAAAATAAGAGGTTTTTGAGATTTTTAGCCCTTTTCAAAGTAAAAATAAGGGAAGGACCCAGGCACAGGGTGTGTGTGGTGTGTGGGATCAGTTTTGGGCACTGATGATCCAGCAAAGGAAAAACCAAGTTCTTTAAAGCTGCGTTTAGGGCAAGTGATTTTAGGGTGGTTTGGCTCAGATTAATGACTCTGAAGGTGCCCCCGGTGCCAACAGGAGCGGTTCAGTGATGCCCCAGGTGTGTTTTGGGGCTCAGGTTGATCCTGGGGCTGGTTGGGATCTGTGGGGGCGGCTCTGTCCATTCCTCTGTGCCCCCAAACCTGGGCACAGCATCCCCTCGCCGTGGCCTTCGGAGCATCCCCGTCTGCACAGATGGGATGTGTTGGAAAGGCTTGGGGGGCTCTGACCTCCTCCCAGGGCAAAACCCTCCAGCAGTGGGGTCACCCCCAGCTTTGTGTCCCCCAGAGTCACTGGTTTGCAGGTCGGTGCTTGGTTTTCCTCCCCGAAATAACAAGAATAAAATCCAGGAACTGCATGTACCGGAGCTGGCCGAGCGTTCCGGAGTCAGGCTCTCAACTTTACACCAAAGTATGTAGCAGAATCTGTACAGCTGTTAATAACTACCACTGGTTTTTGTAAAAAAGGGCGAAAAAGAGAAAAAAAAAAAAGAATAAAAAGTAAATGTACTGAAGCTCAACCGAAAGCAAAGTGTCTCTAAACCCTCTGATCCCTGAAATCCTGCACTGAGGGGTTGATAAAAGCACAAGAAGGTGTTGGGGGGCTGGGGGGCACAGGGCCCTCCTCATCCATGGGGTGATGATGGAGGTCGGATGGAGGAAGAGCTGAGCTCAGGATTGATGGGAGAAGCCCCCTGGATCCCCAGCCCTTGGCATCTTCCCCCTCACCAGCTGCCAAGGGATGGGCTCCACCTTGGGCACCCCTCACACACCCCAACCCCCATCCTTCCCTTTTCCATCCCAAAGGCATCACCAGCAGCTTTGTTTCTGCTCCTGTCAGGACCTGGGGATGCGGGGAAAGGGTTGGGAAGGGGGCACCCAGCACCCAGGGGGTGCCCAAGGGACTGGGTCGGGTGGCTCCCAATCCACGGGCTGTGTGCCCTGGCATTCCTGTGCTCCAGCCCGGGCACCCCTGACAGAGACAAAGCACTTTCCTTGAACTAGGACATATGTAGGGTCCTCCGGGGGCTCCCGTGATGTATTGGACATGACAGGGCCTGCTGCGAGGGAGAAATAAAAAGCAGGAGCAGCACTCTGCCCGCTTGGCTTCCTGATAATGTGCAGTGGGAGAGGGTTAGGAGTGCATTTCAATCTGATTTTAAGCTGGATGGAACGAGGGGCTTACACAGGGGATCATTAAAAGATCAAAATCGCAGGCAATCCTTTGTTGGAAGATTTGGATTCCCGGCGCAGGGGAGCGGAAGGGACCCGGCCCGGCCCCCCCCGCGCCGCCCCCTCGGCACCTGAGCGGCTCCAGCTTCGCCTTTCAACAGTTCCCAGCAAACTGTTGCCCTTTGCAGTTCATTTGGTTGGGCTCCAGCCTCTCCAAGTGCTGAGGGAGGAGGTGCTGGAGCCGGGCGTGCTCTCTCCCGTTCCCATTTATGCCCAACAGCTGGACTTTTAAAGTATCCCGAGCCCCCACACTAATTTTTTTTTAAATTATACATTCATAAGGGCCTTTTTTAATGTGCTTTTAGTCAGGCTTGGATGGTGCTGTGACACATTGGCGTGTGATGGCAGAGACGTCACGCAGCAGCTGGAAAATCCAGTGGGAGTTACTGCGGGATCCCCCCAGGATCCCAAGGATGTGCAGGTTGCCCATGGCCTGGCATCCCGGCAAACGGCACCTTTTGGGGGGCATTGCCCACTTTTTATCAGTGATTTCCTTCTGTGAGCATCGTGTTCCTGCAAGGAAGGGATCCTGTGGAGGTGGGGAGGGATTTGATTCCAGAAGATGCTGAGCATCAGAACTGAGCCGTGACCCTTTTGGGGTCCCCCTGTAACCTTTCTCCTTCTGAGTGTCCCCTGCAGCCCTCACCCTTTTGGGGTCCCCCTGTCCCTGCCACCCTTCCCGGTGCTCCTGCCGTTGCTCCTGGCTGCTTTCCCACAGTGATGCCCATCCTGGAGCCTGAGCTGAGGCCCAAGGTCCCACAGGGAGGGTGCAGTGGCTGGGTGCAGGTCACCAGGTGCAGGTCACCACCCCGTCACCCCCGAGCTGGGCACTGCTCCCCTTCTCCCTCCCGACTCTCGGGGTGCAGCCGGTCCATGATCCTTGGGGAAATGGGAATTCCCAGTTCCCAGTGCAAGGCCTGGGCTGGGGGACAGCCCTGTGCTGGGGATACCACAGGGCTCCTGTGCCACTGGTGGGGGGCACGTGTGTCCCCTGCCCCGTGGTGACCCCCGGGGATGTTGTCCCCAAGGAGGCTGCCTTGAAAAGCTGCTTCTGCCACAGTCTCTGCTCCCTGAAGGGCAGCGCTGGGAAACAGGCAGAGCTGTGCCACGTGTGCTGTGCCCTGTGTGCTGTGCCACGCTGTGTGCTCTGTGCCGGGTCATGCCATGCTGTGCCATGTTGTACCATGCCCTGTGTGCTGTGCCATGTGTGCCAGTCTGTGCTGTTCTGTGCCATTCCGTGCCATGTCATGCTGTGCCATGTGTGCCATGCTCTGTGTGCCATGCTCTATGTGCTGTGCCACGTGTGCCATTCCGTGCTCTTCCGTGCCATTCTGTGCCACATCGTGCTGTGCCATGTGTGCCATTCCATGCTCTGTGCCATTCTGTGCCACGTCATGCTGTGTCATGCCCTGTGTGCTGTGCCATGTGTGCCATTCCATGCTGTTCCGTGCCATGTCGTGCTGTGCCATGCCACATGTGCCACGCCACTCACGCATGCTGATTTGTTCCATGCCTTTCTGTGCCATGCCGTGCCATGCTGTGTGTGCCACACTGTGCCATGCCATGCCATGCCGTACCAAGCCTTGCCCACCCCAGCAGTGCTGCAAGCCACACCGGGCTGTGCCCCAGGCACATCCATGTGCTTTGCCCTCCGTTCTCGCTCCGTTATCCCGGGCTCTGTGCCCGGCTTGGGGAGCAGCTCACCCCTGGGGGTGTACAGGGCATCTCCCCCCGAGCGAGGCACTCCGGGAGCCCTTTCCCACCCCTTCCCATCCATCGCCCTCCCGCTGCCGCGGCACCCAATCGGTTGCCGGGCTGGGAACACCATCCCCGGGCTGGGAACAGATGGCAGGAGGAGGCTCGGGGACACCATCAGCTGTTGTTATCGCTGGCTGATGACACGGAGTGTAAATTCTGTTGGCACTACTCCCTTCGTCTGTTCTGCCTCTGCATCCCACCAGTTTTAATTACTGTAATTGAGTTATAATGAATGATTGTGCGCTGCCATTGTCTGTAATGTGGCAGGGAGGCTCCGGTGCCGAACGCACTCCAGCTAACGACGAGCCCCTCCTCGCGCTTTGTTTATCTGGTTGAAGGGTGTCATCACTTCAAATGGCACAGATAAAACAGCAGCAGAGTGGCTGCCTTTAGATGTTTATCGTTTTTCTCTTCTCAGGCGCTGGTGCTTCACTGAATCCCAGTGGAAAACTGCAGAAAGAGATAAAAACTAATTTGGCTTAATCCCTCTTGGAAAAAAAACCAACCAACAACCGGAGCCAACGCAAAAAGCAGAACAGCACAACAGCAAAAAAATCAAACCCTGTGGAGCTTTTTCACGCTGAAAAAATCATTAGTGGGGTTGGCACATGGTGCCCGTGGCAGGAGGGGGGCAGGAGCCATTCCAGAGGGGGCTAGTGGCACTGGGGGCTTGGGACAAGGGATGGAGGGACAGGATGCAGGGAATGGCTTCCCACTGCCAGAGGGCAGGGAGAGATGGGATACTGGGGAGAAATCCTTGGCTGGGAGGGTGGGGAGGCCCTGGCACAGGTTGCCCAGAGAAGCTGTGGCTGCCCCTGGATCCCTGGAAGTGTCCAAGGCCAGGTTGGACGGGGCTTGGAGCAACCTGGGCTGGTGGAAGGTGTCCCTGCCCATGGCAGGGGGTGGGATGGGATGGGCTTTAAGGTCCCTTCCAATCCAAACCATTCCAGCATTCGATGATCCACCTACCACAAATCCCACTGCTTCCCTGGATTCCTCTCCCTGTCAGTCCCACTCCCATCCCCAGGGCTGCCCCCACCAGCCCCTGATGCTCCAGGGTCTTGTCCCATGGCCAAACCTGCTCGGGGAGGGGCTCTATCTGCTTTAAATCCTCACCTCCATGACCCACCAAAGCAGGATGAGCCTCCCCACATCCTGCTGAGCCCGGAGCATCCCTGATCTCTGCCTGGGAAAAAACACTCTGGAATGGCCCATCCAGGATTCAGGACTGGTGGGGTAATTGTGGTGTGGTTTTGGGGGGGTCCCTCCTGGGGGTCCCTCCCTCAGACAGCCTTGTGTGTGTGTATGCACCCGCTCTTGCAGCCCCGTTATCGTTTCCCCCATCTCCTCCCCGAGGGGCTTCTGGGGGTTTCTGGCTTTTATGTGCAACAATAAAAACTTTCATTGTAGCAAAACATTGGCTGGTCAAAATTAGCCTCGTTAATTCCAGGGAATTGTTTCATCTCAGCTCAACAGCAATAATGAATCTTTTTTTTTTTTAAAACAAGATGAATTGGTGAACAGCCAACTTCCTCCGGGGTAATTCCTGCCTGGTGTTGATCCCGCTGGAATTTACCTTGGGGAAAAAAAAAAAAAAAAAGAAAAAAAAAAGAGGGGGCGAATAAAATAAAAAGAGGAGAAAAAAAGGCAAGGTTTGAACGGCTCAAACGCTGCTTTTCATAACAACATGTTATTTAGCTCAGCCATTTACTGACAGCGCACAGATGGAGCCAAGGCTTTTACACAACACGCTCCCACAACACTCCCCTCCCGAGCCAGCTCCAGCCGAAAAGGAAAACTGGGAGCACACAGGAGCCTTGTTATCCCTGTGGAAGCCAAGGGGCACCAGGTTGCCTCGAAAAATTCCCCCCAGCTTGGCCTCTGCCCCGGAAATCAGGAGAAAAAACTCCTGTGCCATGTATTGGGTGGGATCCTGGGGAACCCTGTGGAGCTGAGCCCCTTGGACACAGTCTGGGGTCCCTGGATTTCCAGGATAGGTCCTGGTTTGTCCCAGGGGCTGAGCAGTTTTTGTTCATCAGAAAAGACACAAACCTGATCAAAGCACTGCTGGGACTGGAGGTGTTTTAGTGAGAGTTTTGAGATTTTTATGCTTTAATGAGGTTTTTCCTGCATTTTCGGGCCAGGAGAGCATCCGGTGGCCACCTCACTTGAGGTATTGGTGGCAGAGGTGGTGGCATGTCCCCTTTTCTTCCCCTTGGGGGGCCCTGGAAGGGGCTTTCAGCTCTCCCTGGATCCTTCTCCTCTCCAGGTGAACCCCCCCAGCTCTCCCAGCCTGGCTCCAGAGGGGCTCCAGCCCTGGAGCAGCTCCGTGGCCTCCTCTGGACTCTCTCCAGCAGCTCCACATCCTCCTGGAGAAACACAAACCTCCTTAAAGCTGGGGAGTGTGAGGTGGGCTGGGGGACAGGGACACTGGAGACCCTGGGGGGGGTGTGGCAGCATGGGCAGCACCTCGTGCCACCCCGGGAGCTGCTCCCTGGCCCTGGGCACACCGGGAACGCCGAGGGAGGCTGAGGAGAACAGGCTGTGACTGATGGATAATTGGGATTTCCTGGTGTGGTTTGACAGCACCTGCTGGGAGATTAATTAACGGCTCACTTAAACCCCAGAAGGACTAAAGCAGGCTCTGCTGCCAGGTCTGGGTCATCCAACACCTTCCCCACGGCACCAGGGGAGCGCTGCTGCGGGCAGGACACAGGGAAGAGCATTCCCAGTGGGAACAGGGACACGTGATCACAAGCAGGCAGCTCAGGGGCGAGTTTTTTGGGAGAGTTCCACCTCCCCGGGAATCCAGGAGCTCTTCTCCAGGCATCCAACTGAATGCCCCAGCAGCTGGAAGTGCTTTATGGCAGCTGGGCTGCTCTCGAGGCTGCTGAAGCAGTTTAATTACATTTTGACACTAAAAGCTGTTTTATTATCCCAATTTTTGTTGTATAACCACAACACGCAATGGATTGCAGAGGCATAATCCATTAATACTCACTTGTGAGGATTTGTAGCTTTGGACTTGTGGCCTTATACCTTCCCTGCAGATAAATATATTATCCCTTGGGATTGGGAATGGAGGGGGCAGTGAGCCCACAGAGATGATGTGTTTGGGAATGCTCAGTACTGTGATCCCAGAGTGGGGGACACACATCTCTGCTGTTCCAGATCCTCTTGGCGGGGGATCACTTGGCCTTGGGTGCCACGAGGGGCTGAGGGGGCTGGACATGGGCACAGGCAGCTGCTCCTGGTGGGATCATGGTCCCACAACCAGCACCGGCTCTCTCTCCTTTGCTCAACCACTTACTTATGTGAAACAACAGCTTTAATCCCTCATCCCTCCAGCCAAGAGGGGTGAGGGGAAGGCAATGGGCTGGGACATCTTCCATGAGCTGCTCAGTTCCTACCACAACACTTCTCTGGTGGCTCGGGACTAGAAATCAATGGAAATCAATGGAAAGGTGCAAAACAGCAAAGCAGGGATGAGCTGATCTTTGTCACGAGGTCACCAGGACTGTGCCAATGTCACGGTGTCCCTTGGACGCTCCAGAAGCAGGTTTGGGAGGCCCCTGCATGGCATGGCATGGCTTGGCACAGCCCTCTGGCCCAATGCTCCTGGACACAGCAGGTGCCCTCAGTGACAAAACAGTGACAGTCAGCTTGTTTCTGGAAATGCAGTTCCCTGGAAGGATAAAGATGGAAGCCAGGGAGGTCGAGCTGCAGTCTCACAGCTCAGGGGTGGCTTGTGCCATGGCTGGTGGCCGTCCCACAGGGGACTGGGGGGACACAGGGGGCTGGGGGGCTGCGGTGCTGCCCCGGGAGGACACGGCCCTGGGGGACAGGGCAGTGCTGGGGGGCCAAAGGCAGCAAAGCCCTCGCTGGGGTGGCTCAATCCCACCCACGACTTTGCTCCGTGCAGGATCCAAGAGCTCCAAACATTTGTGGGAACGACATCTGGGAAGTCCCTGCTCCCTCGCAGGTCCCCCGTGCTGGGCTCCCACCCAGCCCAGATGCCTCCCAAGATAAACTCTGGGGAGAGCTTAGAGCCCCTTCTAGGGCTTGAAGGGGCTCCAGGAGAGCTGAAGAGAGCCTGGAGGGACAGGACAAGGGGGGAATGGCTTCCCACTGCACGAGGGCAGGGTTAGGTGGGATAGTGGGAAGGAATTCTTCCCTGGGAGGCCCTGGCACAGGTTGCCCAGAGAAGCTGTGGCTGCCCTTGGATCCCTGGAAGTGTCCAAGGCCAGGTTGGACAGGGCTTGGAGCAACCTGGTCTAGTGGGAGGTGTCCCTGCCCATGGCAGGGGGTGGGATGGGATGGGCTTTAAGGTCCCTTCCAACTCAGACCATTCCAGGACTCCACAATCACCCTCTGTGCTGTCTCTGCTCCTCAAGGGCCCATTCCCTGGGACACAGCCCCGGGGCTGCTCTGCAGCTCCACCCCACTGCCCGACTTCCCATAATCCCCACAAGCAGCTCAGAAATTCCTCAAAGCAGGAGCAGAGCTTTGCAGGCCAAGGGAGGACAGCAGGGATTAACCACATCCCAGCCTGGAGCAGCTCCCGGCCCCTGGAACTGCCCAGACCCCCTGGCACAGGCAGGGACCTCTCCCTGCTTTAGCCAGCACTTTCCTAAATAAGTTGCTCTTCCTCCTCCCCCCCTTTCCTAACACTTAACCTCGTGATCCTCCCTCTTGGAGCACAGGCAGTTCTGGCACACACTGTGCAGACCACCCTGGGAAGCAAATCCCGATAATTTATGGAGAGGCTCAGCTGAAAACACGCCGGGTGGGTGTTTTTTTCCCTTCCCCCTTTTTACATTTTGTCCTGACTATAAATTTTTAACGGCATTTAGAAAACATGAGCAAATCATCAGTGACATTTTTATAACCTGCCTAATACTGGAAATTAAAGGTTCTCCCCAGAAGTGGATGTTGGGAGCTGGGTGCAGCAGCATTCCCAGTGCCAGTCAGGAGGAGAAGGAATATCCACGGGTGTCCAGGAGCACATCTGTCACCAAGACCCCATAAACAGACCAGTTTTGGGAGGACATGTGGTCTGGGATTTGGCAGAACAGCTCTAGCTGGAAAGAGCTGGTCCCTGCATGTCCCCACCCCCAAACACCCCCCAATCCACAGTTCCAAGTTTCCCGTGTGCCTGCACCCAGTGACCACCAATCCACATTTCCAAGATCCCAACCTGTACCCAAAAACCTCCAAATCCTCATTTCCAAGATCCCAACCTGTACCCAAAGACCCCCAAATCCTCATTTCCAAGATCCCCCTGTGCCTGCTCCCAATGACCCCAAATCCATGTTTCCAAGACCCCCAGGAGCCTCCTGGCCACATCCACAGGTTTGGGATGGGAAGAGCATCAGCAACCCCAAGGATTCAGCACAAAACCAGCTGAGAGCTTTTGCCTGAAAATAAAATCCCAGATAGGGATTCTCCTCCTGAAGGCACTAAAATGTTTTGTTCCTGGAATTTCCAAAAGAGAATTTAGCTTTTCCTTTTACAAACAGTGGGATTATTTTTTTTTTCCAATTTTTTAAATTTAAAGCTGTCTGAGCTTTTAAGGGTTAAACCAAAACTTAAATAACCTGAAAGCACCGTGTTCCCTCCGAGGTCAGGCAACGGGTTTTAGGTGGCCCTTGATGTGCTTTTGAAGCAGCTCAACCTGATCCAGCGTGGTTGGACCCACAGTGATCCCTCCTCCAGGTCAGGAAATCTCTCTTCCACGGTGGGAGGTCCCTCCTGCAGGTCAGGAGGTCCTTCTTCCCTGTTCCCATGTCAGGAGCTTCGCTTTTGACTGGGTTAAAATGGTGTGAATGGACTGTCCACCCCTTCACCCTCCAGGAAACGTCTGTTCTTCCTCCAGGTGGGCACATCCAGTGGTTCCCAGGCCCCCCAGCCACCCTCCATGTGCTCTGTGCCTTGGCATTTTTGGGGTTCCCATCACACAATTGAAACCCCTGGCTGGGACATTTATGATTATTCACCCAGTGACCATAATCACCATAAGGGGATGTCACAAGAGCCTGACAAGGGCTGCTGCCCATAAATCCCCCCTGATTGGCATTAATTGCACCGTCCTGCTCCGGCTCTCTATTAATTGAGTCCCTATCAGCTGCTCCATTATTCCCGGGATCGATGGCAGCCTGACAGCCCCGTAATTACCTGGGGCGGCTTGTTTGCCCTTTAAAGCACCGCCACAACAAGCAGCTTCCCCCAGCCCTCTGGACCCACCCAGCTCTTCAAAGGCTGATTGAAAATCAACATTAATGGCCCGGCCGTTCCCCTTGGCCGGCGGTTTGTGACGTTCTGAGCTCCACACGCCGGGTTTGACAGCCCAGCAGCCCTGGGAGGGACTGTGGCCATGGGAAGGCTTCCATCACCAACCAGAGACTCCAGCCCTGGGCTTCCTCCTGGCCAACAGCACCAAACCCCCCTGCCCTTCCCTCACCCTGCAGGTCAGGAATCCCAGGGCAGGATTGAGGCACTGGGGAGGTCGAGCAGGGTGGTGGTGGGTGCTCTGTGCTTGGATGTGTCCAAGGCCAGGTTGGACGGGGCTTGGAGCAACCTGGGACAGTGGAAGGTGTTCCTGCCCATGGCAGGGGGTGGAGTGAGGTGACTTTAAGGTCCCTTCCAACCCAAACCATTCCAGGATTCCATGACTCTATGACATTCTCCTGCCAGCAGCTCAGGTAACATCAGGGCCACGCAGGGTAGTTCCCTTTGGAGATCTCCATACTGGGGAGATCCCCCCAGCATGGCAGCACCAGAGGCTGTGAGATGCCCCTCGGAGCATCCTCAATAGCTGGCCGGAGTGGGGTATCCCTCACTCATCCCCAGGGGTGGACACTTGGCATCCTGCTGTGCTGTGTCCAGCCTGTTGGACCTGCAGCCGTGTGTGGCCCCATTTCCAGCTCTTCCCACAGCCAAGGAACCTCCTTGGTGCATCCTCCACCAGCCTGGTGGACACAGGGATGTATTTAGTGTTAAGCACAGGTTTGAGGAGAGCAGCTGGGGAGGAACCTGTAGAACAGAAGATGAGCAGAGTCCGGTGATTCCGATGCCGGTGCTGGGTGGGCTCAGGGTGAGCCAGAGCCAAGGCCAGGACCCCCATGGCACCATGCCCAGATGCCACCCGTGCTGTGAGGGTGCTGGGGCAGCCCCACAGGGTCTGTCATCCCAGCACACCCCCAGCCCACCCCAATGAACCCCTCTGAGCTCTGCCAGGCTCTCCATCACCATCCATGGGGCAGAGCTGTGGCCAGGTGTGATCCCTGCCCGCCTCCAAACCGTGCCGTGTCCCCAGCAGAGCTTGGGGACAGGGGTGGCTGGCAGGACAGGGGGTGTTACAGCCCTGCCTCCCCCCTGTGGAGGATTCTGTGAGGGTTCAAAGCCGTAGGCACTGTGGAACAACAATGGCCCTTTGTGTGCCGGGCTGTCTGCAGTTGGTGGGGTCGTCGTGGCCCAGTGGTGTGAGCAAACAGCTGCTGGGAGGCACAGCACGCCCAGGAGAGGCTGGGAGCACCCAGGGAGGGAGGAGAAACCTTGTCCTCATCCTGCTGGGCACCAAGGAACAGAAACACCACCCTTGTCCTGCTGGGGACTGAGGAATGGAAACCCCATCCTGATCCCACCGGGACTGAGCCGGGGCCAGGGCACCCTGGCAGGGTGATGCCACCCCCACACCAGGGCAATGCTCAGCACCCACCAGGTCCCAGACACGTCCTCTCCTCCTGCTGTGTTTGCTGTCAATAAACCCTGTTCTGGAAGCAGCCCCTTCCCGAGCGTTCCCTCCCTGCTGCCGGCGGGTTTTCCGTGGGCAGGAGCAGCAGCAGAGCCTGTGCCTGTGGTGGCTCACACAGCTCCCAGCACCTCCCATTTGTCTCCATTACCTGGAAGAAAGGCACAATGATCCTTGTAAAGGGCCCCTTGTTGGGCCACACCACTGCTCCTTCCCAGGTTTCCTGCGCCTAATGAAGACAAATGAACATTATCCCAACCTGTTCCAGCAATTCCCGCTTCCAGCCAGCGCTGGGAGGATGGGCAGTAACCCTTCCCTGGCTGTGCAACTGCACTGGCACTGGCAGGGAGCTGGGTGTCCCTGTGAGCATTCCCAGGGGAGTCCTGGCTCCATGAACCGGGCTTTGCTTAATTGCTTACATAAAATCATGGAATGGTTTGGGTGGGAAGGGATCCAGTCCCACCCCCTGCCATGAGCAGGGACACCTTCCACCAGCCCAGGTTGCTCCAAGCCCCATCTAACCTGGCCTTCCCTGACTCTTCCAGGGATCCAGGGGCAGCCACAGCTTCTCTGGGCAACCTGTGCCAGGGCCTCCCAGGGAAGAATTCCTTCCCACTATCCCACCTAACCCTGCCCTCTGGCAGTGGGAAGCCATTTCCTATGTCCTGTCCCTCCATCCCTTGTCCCCAGTCCCTCTCCAGCTCTCCTGGGGCCCCTTTAGGCCCTGGAAGGGGCTCTCAGGTCTCCCTGGAGCCTTCTCTTCTCCAGGTGAACCCCCCCAGCTCTCCCAGCCTGGCTCCAGAGCAGAGGGGCTCCAGGCCTTGGATCACCTCTGTGACCTCCTTATTTTCCACCACTCCTGAGCATCTCCAAACGCAGCCGGGACTGCAGGACCAGTGGCCAAATCCCAGTGTTTGCACCCAAGGCCAGGGGTGACATCCCAGGCTCAGGAGGGGACATAGGAGGGTTTCCTCTTCTTTTATTTTATCTCCCCGCAGCAGCTCTTGGATCTGCTGGGAAGGAACAAAGCCTGTGCTGCAGAGGAAAGGGAATATTGATGCCAGGAAGCGTGTTTAGGGGAAAGAAGTGGAAGGATCCGTGTGGGATTATGGCTGAGATGTGCCACAGCTCCGGAGGGACAGGAGGGGACAGGCTCCCACCCCCTGGCAGTGGCTTTAAAGGAGCAATTGTGCTGGAATGTGGGGAAACCAAATCCCAGCAAGGCTCTGAGAGCCAGGGGAGGGCTTTGGTTGCAGCAGGTTTTGGTGTGGGGCCATGGCAGAAAGGTTATCTCGGCTGCTGGGGGTTTATTTTGGATGTTTTTGGTACGGGATGAGCCGTTCTGTAACCTGACGTCGGGTGCTTAATTCCCGAAGCCGGGCTGAGCTGCGGGAATGTCAAGCGAGGCTAAGTGCTTGCCCCAGCGTCACTCCCAGACAAAAGCTGACACTTTCTGGCATTAAATAGCTGAGAGACAGTCAAGGACTCTTCAATGCGGCTGCAAATTGTGTGGCCAAGCTGGGAAACACAAGGCACAGGCTCCTCTTGGCCTGCACACACCCGGGATCAGGGAAAATAACGGAGCAGGGAGCAAAATAACACCCCAAAATCCTAATTTCGACTGGTTGAAATGGTGGGGAAAGCTCTGCCTTTGCCCTGCCTGCCTGGCAAACTCATCCCCCGGGCTCCAGGATCCTGCATCCTCATTTTCCAGCTCCGTGTTGGGGGTGTTGGTAGGATGGAGGCATTTGATGCCTGGGTTTGCAGGCAGGGATCAGGCTCAAGAGCACCAAGTGCATCGGTGGGGTGAGAGTGGCACCCACTGAGGCTGGGGAGGGTGCTGGGGCTGCAGGGAGGATGTTGGGACACCTGGGGAAGGTGCTGGGGCTGCAGGGGAGGATCCTGGGGTGTGTGGGGAGAATGTCAGGGTACCTGGAGAGGATGCCAGGGCAGCTGGGGAAGATGCTGGGGCTGCTGGGAGGGTGCCAGGCCTACAACGGGAGGATGCCAGGACTGGAGAGGATGCCAAGGTACCCGGGCAAGATGCTGGGGCTGCAGGGGAGGCTGCCAGGGCTGCTGAGGAGGATGCCAGGGTACCCAGGGAAGATGCTGGGGCTGCTGAAGGAGATGTTGGGGTACCCCAGGGAGATGCCAGAGTTGCTGGGGAGGATGCCAAGGCAGCCAGGGAAAATGCTGGGGCTGCTGGAGAGGGTGCCAGGGCTTTTCGGGAGGGTGCCGGGGCTGCTGGGATGGATACTGGGGCTGCCAGGAAAGCTGCCAGGACTGCCGGGGAGGATGCCGGGGCTGCGGCTTCGAGCCATCCATTGTGGTTGCAGAAATGTTTAGGAATCAGCCGTTTAATGAGAACAAAAGAAATTAATTGGTGGTTTAGGCCTAATGAGACCGCTGTGCAAATTAACAGTCCTCATCAGCAGAAACAAACAGACTCCTTAAACGAATCGCGGGCTGATAAATAGGGGGTCGGCGGGACCATCTGCGCGGCCTCCCCGGCACAGGCAGCGGGCGGGAGGAGGCTCCGGGAGAAAAAAAAAGAAAACCCACCCCAGATCTCAATAAAGCAGAAATTCTCCGGTTTATTCATCCGGGCCCAGCTTGACACCACCATCTTAGCGCCCGGATAAAGGCGAAACCCACTCGCATTTGCATCTGAAAGGGGCGAGACGCGGCCCCTCGCTCGGGAGCCGGAGCGGGGGCTCGGGGGGCGTTTAGCCCCTATTGAGGCCGCACAAAGGGGCCCCCCCGGCCCGGCTGCCGGACCCTGGGTATCCGTCACACAGCCCGTTTGTTCCCGCTGTTTACTTAAGACGTTCCTCAATTCCCAGCGAGGATTTGTATTTCGGGCTTGGTTTACTTCTGCTGGAAAAAAAAAAAAAGGAGGGGGAAAAAAAAAAGAAAAAATAAATCTGTCTGATCTTTAATAATCAAAGTAATTAGAATAATCCTTTCAGGGCTGAATGGGGGATTATTTCTTCGTGTCATTTTAGTTTCATCCTCATTTGGGCTCATAAAATGTGGAAAAAGCACTTCAAAAGCCCCACTGTAGTCCCCGGCCCTTCACGCTCTTGAAAATTCCCACCCAGGCGCCTGCCGAGCCCCCGTTCTCAGGGAAAGCGCCTGTTTGGCTACAGCAAATTTATTTATTTCGGCGCTGGTCAAATAAACACCGGGTCCGGCGAGATTTGGGGATCGTTTGTTGTTTCGCTGTCTTGGGCAGATAAGGAACCCTTTGATGGAGTGAAGGGACTTTGTGTGTCTAATCTGAGCCCAGCAGCGATGGTAAAACGCTGCCGTGTCTGCAGGGAACAGTAATTACATCGGAGGATTAAAAGGTCCTAAACCTCACCTATATTTCACTTTTGTAAACTAGCGAGGAACAAAGAATTCTTGGCTCGCCCAGAGGAAAGAATAATTGACACAATTCGCAGTCTTGGGATTATTATAATGTAAATAAACGAAGGGAAGAGGACAAAACTAATTTAGCCCTGAAACTTTTCAGCTGGTATTTAACAAGGGGGATAAACACAGCTCCAAAAAAAACCCCAACCCCCCCCCTTTTCCCCCACCAGTCGCCACTTCCCACTCGGGGTGCAGCTCTCCGGGGGTTGGGGCTGAGCTGGGGGGGTAAAAAAAGAGGGGGGGCGTTGCCCTGGGACTCTGCCGTTATTTAAATCCCCGGGGAATTCCTCTCCTGCAGCAGGTTTGTGCCCCCAGTGTGGGCATGGTCCTGCTGTGGGGGCTGGAGGGACCAACATCCGTGTCCAGAGGGGACAAGGGACAAGTGCCGTGGTGAAGAGCAAAAAGCCAGAGAGCAACAGATCCCTGAGTGCAATAGAGAACTCTAGAATCATTAAAATAATAGAACTATGGAATTCTTTAGGTTGAAAAAGCCCTCTAAGGTCCTGGACCCCAACCATTCCCCCAGCACTGCCAAGGCTACCACTAAGCCATGTCCCCAAGTGCCACATCCACAGGTCTTGTACCAGAATTGGACAGGAACGGGGGGGGGGGGAAGAAAACCAAAACCCACAAGGTAAGTATTAAAAGTAAAAAAAGGCCTGTTGTTTTTGGTCTGTTTGACTCCTGATTTCAGGTAGGAAAAGGGGGCAAGGTCCCATTGGAGGCTGAAACTCAGGAAAGGTTTAAGGGGTGCAGGAAGGAGCCTGGCTCCAACCCAGAGAGGGTTTAAGGAGTGCAGGACAACCCATGAGGGGTTTAAAGGGTGAAGGAACGATCCTGACTCCAACCCAGAGAGGGTTTAAGGGGTGTAGGAAAGAGCTCAGCTCCAGTCTAGGAAGGGTTTAAGGGGTGCAGGGACAAGCTTGGCTTCTCTGGATTCTTGGAGTCCGGGATGAATTTCCCAGCTGCTGATCCCCTTCCAAGGAGCGCTGGGTCTTGCCCCGTGGAAAAGCAGGGCCTGGAAACACAGCAGAGGAGCCCGGGGGGGTGTGAGGAGCGTGATGGGTGTTGCTCCTTCGCCCCCGGGTCGCTCCGGGCAGGGGGAAACACCCCGAGCTGGGGCTTTAAATTGTCAACAATTATCAGCGGGAAAATGACGGGAATGAGAGAATGAACAAAGAGCTCAATCCAGGGGCTAAATGCCTGCCATAAACGCGGCCCTGTTAGCCCGTCGATATCGGGCTGGCAGCTCCTGTCTGTGCCCATTCCTCATTAGACAAAGCCTTGACCTTGACCTCATTGTCCTGTTTGCCGGGAGACAGAATCCCATAACAACTCGTTTGGCGAATGTATTGGACCAGTAATCCATAAATATTGATTCATTGTTTGCAGTGTAATTTAAATGTCAGTTATAAGCCCAGGGCAGATAAAGATCTGTATCAACAATAAAACTGGAGAGGCCATAAATCCCCCGGGGCCGCCCGGGTTAGAATGGATATGCAATGCCGGCGTCCTGTAAAAGGAAAAGCAAAAACAAAGGGGAAAAAACTCCCAAAAGCCACGTTTCCTGTACATTAGAAGGAAGGAGGATATTGATTATCTGGGCAACCAGCCCCGAACTGGGTGGCCCTGATTGTGCAGTGTCCCTGCGGCCTTTTCCACCCTCCCCATGGGACAGGAGGATCCTGCTCTGTCCAGTGATCGTCCCCACTTCTGCTGAACCCCCTTTTGTCACCACTTCTCCTCCTCCTCCTCCTCCTCCTCCTCCTCCCCTCCCTCCAGCCAGGCAGAGGTTCCCAAACCGTGGGACTCCAGCTCGGGGGCTCCCAGCACCCCGCAAACACACACCCATGGCCTCCCTGAAATGTGTTTATTTGTTTGCCCTCAGCCAAGAGGGGGGATAAACCTCGGCCGACAATTTAGGATCTGCCACAAAATAGAGGGAAAACCAAGTTTTTGCAGTAAGTTTTATAGCAGCACTTTCATAACTTCGTGTTGGTGACAAACCTCAGGCATCGTTTCTGCTGCCACAAAGGTGCAAAAGTGTTGTTTCTTAAAGAAAAAAAAAAAAGCCCTTTTTGCTCTTACAGCCACGACTCCAACAGAAACGGGGTTGCAGGACCAGATCCTGGAAACGCTTCCCCCCAGGGCTGCAGCACGGGAGGATCAGGAGCCCCCTCTGCATCCACAGCTGGTGTCCTGGGGCTGAGCCAGCCCTGGCACGGCACGAA
The DNA here is from genome assembly GCF_003984885.1 of Neopelma chrysocephalum. Taxonomy (NCBI): domain Eukaryota; kingdom Metazoa; phylum Chordata; class Aves; order Passeriformes; family Pipridae; genus Neopelma; species Neopelma chrysocephalum. The sequence goes on along the minus strand of NW_020897736.1, from coordinate 14,392,282 downwards.
AACCTCGGGAAGTGTCCCAGAAGCGGGCACAGGGTCAGGCAGAGGGAGCAGCCCCCGCTGCCGCCGCAGCCCCGCCCGGCCCGGCCCCGAGCGGCGTTTCCCGACCTGGCGCTGCCCCCAACCCGGGCACTGCCCCTAACCCGGGCTCTGCCCCAACGCGGGCTCTGCCCCTAACCCAGGCTCTGCCCCTAACCCGGGATCTGCCCCAACCCGGGATCTGCCCCCAACCCGGGCTCTGGCCCAACCCGGGATCTGCCCCAACCCGGGATCTGCCTCCAACCCGGGATCTGCCTCCAACCCGGGATCTGCCCCAACCCGGGCTCTGCCCCGCACACGCTGAGCCCTCCTTCGCTCCTTCCAAACATTTAATTACACCCCCAGTTATCCCCCAGCTCAGGCTGGATGCTGCCGGACTAATCGACTTCCCCGCCGCACAAAGCAAATCCTATTGAGCGCGGGAGCCGCGGGCGCAGCTGCCGGGCCGGCCCGCAGGGGTGGGCGGGCGCTGCCCCCCGGCCCCGGCATATGGGACCCTGCCGACCCCCCTGCCCGCCCCCCCGGCCCTGCCATTTGGCAGCCGGGCCCACACAAAGGCTCAGCCGGTCCGTGTGCTCGCTCGGAGAAGGGGAGGGAGCTCTGATCCTGCTCCGGGCGCAGCCCCCAATCCCGGCCGGCCCCGGGATCCCGATCCCAAAACGGCCCCGACCCACTGGCCGGCATCGCGGGGTGGGGGCTGGAAGGGTGGCAAGAGGATCAGGATCCCACGGGGGGATGGCAAGGTACACCTGGAATGTCACCACTGTGCCCAAGACAGAGGGATGTCACCGTTGGCCATGGGAGGAGGGATGTCCAGAAGGAGGGATGTCCAGGAAGGAGGGATGCCCAGGAAGGAGGGATGTCCAGGAGGAGGAATGTCCAGGAAGGAGGGATGTCCAGAAGGAGGGATGTCCAGGAGGGGGGATGCTCTGGAAAGAAGGATGTCCAGGAAGGAGGGATGTCCAGGAGGAGGGATGCCTGGAAAGCTGGGATGTCCACGGATGCCGTGGGACACCCCAGGCTTTGGGGGTCCCTCCTGGCTGCTTGGCTGTGGTGGGGAAGAATTTCTGGAGGTTTCTCCATCCCAGTTCTCCTCCAGCCTTCTCTTCTGGTGTCCAGCCCAATTCCAAAGCATGGGAGAAGCTATTCCTTGTTTTCCTGGAGCAAGGACTCTCCACAAGGAGATCTCAGCCCCGTCCCCTTCCCTTGGTGCCAGCACTGGGCAGGGGCAGAGGAGCACAAAACCTTCCTGCTGCCACTTGGCTCCTGGAAATGAGACAGATTCCTGGCTCACCCTGGCAAATTCACTCTTCTTCCTGCAAATGTGTGTAAACTCAAACCCTTTACACATCCAGGTGTGAGGAGATGCCAAGCTGAAATGTTTCTTTACCCATACTTTCTCCCCCTGGAATTGTTTTTATGCAATACACCACAGTTTGGGCTTTGTTTTTTTTATTTTTATTTTTTTTTTGTTGTTTTGGCTTTAAGTAACAGCCATTTAAATTTTTTTTATAGTCTAATATCTCTGGGAAGCAGCTCCAGACACTGAGCTCATTATTTATTGAGCTCTATCAGTGACTTTAAAAGAAATCTTTTATATCAGATTTGCAGCATAATAATCTCCTTAGTCTGTTTGACAGGAAGAAAAACCACAGTACGTAAACTCCTTTACTGCTGCTGAATATAGGTTAAAAAAAAATCACATTTTTCCTCGTTGGAGGGGAAAATCCTGGGGATTAAACAGATTGGTGGGACCAGCACTGCTCCTGGGAGTGGGATGTTCCCAGGGTTTAATCTCCCAGCTTCCCATTGCCAGAGGGCAGGGTTAGATGGGATATTGGGAAGGAATTCTTCTCTGTGAGGGTGGGGAGGCCCTGGCACAGGTTGCCCAGAGAAGTTGTGGCTGCCCCTGGATCCCTGGAAGTGTCCAAGGCCAGGTTGAATGGGGCTTGGAGCAACCTGGGCTAATGGAAGGTGTCCCTGCCCTTGGCAGGGGGTGGAATGGGATGGAATTTAAGGTCCCTTCCCACCCAAACCATTCCAGGATTCCATGTTTTGGGCATCTTATGACAAAAAGGACATTGAGAGGCTGGAGCATGCCCAGGGAAGGGAACAGAGCTGGGAAGGGGCTGGAGCAGCAGGAGCAGCTGAGGGAGCTGGGGGGGCTCAGCCTGGAGAAAAGGAGGCTCAGGGGGGACCTTCTGGCTCTGCAACTCCCTGACAGGAGGGGGGAGCCGGGGGGGTGTCAGGCTCTGCTCCCAGGGAACAAGGGACAGGAGGAGAGGGAACGGCCTCCAGCTGTGCCAGGGGAGTCTCAGGTTGGACATGAGGAGGAATTTCTTCCTGGAAAGGGCTGTCAGGCCCTGGTACAGCTGCCCAGGGCAGGGGTGGACTCCCCGTCCCTGGAGGGATGTAAAAGCCCTGTGGGTGTGGCACTTGGGGACACGGTCAGTGGTGGCCTTGGCAGTGCTGGGGAAGGGTTGGACTTCATGATTTTAGAGGGTTTTTCAAACAGCAACAATTCCATGATTCCCTTTTGGGGCCCAACAGCCCTTTGTCCATCTCCAGATGCCCAGTTTGGTGGCAAAGCCCCCCTGGAACAACCCGAGGCTGGAGCACTTGGGAGCACATCCTGTCTGTGCTGAGCTTCACCCCAAACCAGCACCTCAGCTCCCTGCAACCTCTGCCTTGGGAGTTTTCCCTCTGGAATTAATATAAACATCCCTTGGAAGTTTTCATTAAGGCCCCATTACCCCGGGGCCAGGGGGGCTGGGGATGCTGCCCAGGGACCTTTCATGTGGTCCCGAGGTATGTGAGCTCTAATCTCCCTGGGATCAGGGGCTGGAAGTTTAGGAGTTTAATTCAAACCCCATTATTATGACTTACCCTTTATGTTCCCCTTGCCATGATTAATCCCTGAAAATAAAAAGTCCCTCCCCTTGTAAATTTGCAAGACACAAAAGGAGAAATAAGACATTTTCTGGAATAATTTAAGCTTTGGAGACAGATTTTGGAGCACTGGGATGGATCAGAGGGGCATGGGGGGGACACAGCTTATGGCAGCCTTTCAATTCAGGCAGTTACATTTTAATCCCATATATATGAATAATGTGACCAAAAGGTCTTTTCAATTACAAACTAGGAAGTAAAAAACTACCAGAGCTGAGCTGGAGCTGGTTGGGTAGATGGGAATCACAACTCAGGAATCCAGGGAGAGCTCACACTGATGGGAGATGAAGGGAGCAGGACCTCCCCTTGCAGGACCTGACCCCTGAGTACCATATCCCCTCCCTCCTGCATCCCTGGGTACCACATCTGCTCCTTCCTTCATCCCTGGGTACCACATCCCCTCCCTGCTCTATCCCTGGGTACCACATCCCCTCCCTCCCACATCCTTGGGTACAACATCCCCTCCCTGCTCCATCCCTGGGTATGACATCCCCTCCCTCCTTCATCCCTGGGTACCACATCCCCTCCCTCCTGCATCCCTGGGTACCAC
>NW_020897736.1:14381868-14388737 GCF_003984885.1 Neopelma chrysocephalum | reverse complement strand
CATCCCTGGGTACCACATCCCCTCCCTCCTGCATCCCTGGGTACCACATCCCCTCCCTCCTGCATCCCTGAGTACCACATCCCCTCCCTCCTGCATCCCCTTGGGCAGGGCTCCTTCCTCCCCTTGAAACTGGGATTCCCCCAAGTCCCCGGATTCCCAGATTCCATTTCCAAGAGGAGGAAGGAGCCTTCCTCTGTGTTCAGGCTCTTTAGGATGCACTTCCCAGGACCCCAAACCCTCTGACCCCTCTCCCCACGTCCAGCAGCCGCTGCCGGGGCCAATGGATCAGGGGGTGCAGCCCCCCCTTGCTGTGGGATCCAGCAGGACGGGTGCCCACGTATCCAGCAGCAGGATTTGGCCCCATCTGTTTTGCCTCTGCTTTAATTTACATTCCAGGAATGGATCAAAACCCCAAATAAAAGCGGGAAGGTGATGCCAACTCCCACATCTGCCTTCGGGAGCTTCAGCTGCTGCCGCTCCTGTGGCCTCATCCCGGCCAGACAGCACAGCTGGGAAGCTTGGGATGGGGGGAGAGGTCCCACAGGGATCACAGACACTCCTGTGGGGGAGACCCCCACATTCCCTCCATGGGAATCCTCCAAAGGCCATCACAGAGGGACTGCACTGTGCTGGGGGGGGAAATCTCCATCCCAGCACCGGCTTTGGCCTGGATTTTAATGGCTTGTGCTGAACTGATGGCACCAGATCCCACCCAGGGCCTCCCAAAACACCCCATTAGCAGCCAGGCAGCCCCGGGGTACGTTGTTTTTCCAGAGAGTTCATGGAGAGGCCGCATTCCCCCCTGAGCCCCCCGGTTTTGGAAGTGTTTCCATGTCAGCCAACGTGTTCTGCTTTGATCAACATGACTGCAGAGGCACTGGGGCTGCTGGTAATAGAAAACAAATTGAACCAGGCTGGAAGTGTTTAAAAGGAACACTCCACGCACAGGAGCCAAAAAGTACAGCCCAGCCTATCCCAGGAGCTGCATCTTGGGACACCAAACACTGATGGGGCAGCAAAACACCCCTGACCCCTGCACCCTCAAAGCCCCCACAGGGAGATGGGTGGGGATTTTTGTGGCTGGTTTTGCCCTGCAAGGCCTCAAATCCCTTCAAATATCCCTTAAAACGTGGCCAGTTGGAATTTTCCCAGGGATGCAGCTCTGCAGGGACACCTTCCACTAGCCCAGGTTGCTCCAAGCCCCGTCCAACCTGGCCTTGGACACTTCCAGGGATCCAGGGGCAGCCACAGCTTCTCTGGGCAACCTGTGCCAGGGCCTCCCCACCCTCCCAGGGAACAATTTATTCCCAAAATCTACTGGAGCAAAAGAGATTAAAAGGTGTAAAGCAACCCCAGCAGACCCTGGGGAAACTGCAGAGATTTTGCAGGTGTACAGAGACATCCCAGTGGGGGCTGAGGTTGGATCTGTGACACTGCAGGGGGATTATCCCATCAGCAGGATACACGAGATGGCACAAAGGCCCCCAGATCCCTACAGAGTAGCCCAGGGGTATTTTATTTTTATTATTTTGAAAACACTGGGCTTGAAAACATCAAGGAACTCGCTGGGACTCTGGAGCCAACCCTCACTGGCATGTTTGGAAAGTGCACCCCCTAGACCGGACAAGGAAAAAGTTTCCACTTCCCAATATTTTAACCCTAATCCCCAACAGAAAATCAGATTTGGGATGTAATTTGCATAGCATGTCTCATGATTTCATTTAATCTGCCCAATCCTCTTAGGGAGCAGAACAGCATAAGTTATCACAGACAACGGGGCTGCTTAGGAGCTGCAAATCCCCCCCATCCAGCAAAGCCTGGACCTGGAGTTAATCCCGCTCCTGCCAGTGCCCATCACCGGGGAGGAGGGAGCAGCTCCAGCCCCACCCCGCAGGGTCACCCCCAAACTCCCTGGAGACAGAGGGAAATCACAGGGATTTCAGTCCCTGCCTCGCTCTCAGGCACTTTGCCCATCCCAAATCTTATTAGGAACTCCCCCCCCCCCCCCCGACTGACACTAAAAGATGTGCCGGGCTCCGTCTGCCTTCCAGGATTGGCTTATCCCGAAATTTCCTCCAAGCAGGGAAGCCACCCATGGCTCTGCTGCTGCTGGGCTTTGTCAGTTAATAGAGCATCTCCCAGAGCCTTCAGGCTTCATCTTTAATTTGTCCCCATAATTACAGAGAAAACGTATCCTTTATAACGACCCGGGCCCGGATCGATCCCGCCATCAGAGCCACGGCCTATTTTTCAATTAACTCTTCACCCCCATCCCCACCCCCCAAAAAAACCCCCCAACAAAATACTTTTAAAATGATTTGTTGTGATCGAATAACTCCCCCAAATACCACCAAGTATTAAAATCCCTACTTCAATATCCTTTATCCTTTAAGGTTCTTTATAATTCAATAAACAGGATTTCAAATCCTCCCCCAAACTGGGGGGGGGGGGCTTGTTCCGCGCCGCCGTTCCAGGCCACTCTTCTAATGCACACTCTTATTAAGCTGTGCAAGCTTACAGCTCTTTAATCTTTTGGAACACATGTTGAGAAGAATAAAAGCAATTTTGTTTGGGAAACTGAAGGCCATGTTCAGCTGGAAATCAGCTTTTTCTCTCCCCTCACCTCTCGCTGTACAGAGGCGGCCCCGGGGCCCTCACCCAGTAACCCCTGAAAGGCACCACCTCGCTCCATTCATCTGCTCTCTTTTCTCAGTCGTGGAAGGGGGGAATTAAGGTGGAAAAAAAAAAAAAAAGCCTAATTTTGGCTCTTTTTCCCCGGATTGGTACAATTTTACAATTTCTGCCCTCAAAATAATCGCAGATCTGGGCTTCCTCTGGCTCAGAGCTAATCTGGATGTAATTCCCCTACCTCTGCTTCTGCCCTTGGCAACACACAAATACAGATTAGAGGGTTATATAAATGTAATTTTCTAATTAATCATTTCGGGGCGGCTGACGCGGGGGTTTGTGTGCGGTGCTGAGCGAGGGGAGGGTTTATGTAACCCCAGCTCCTGCCATGGGCTGCAAAATGAGCTGCCCCTTCCCACCCAGCTCAGCCAAACCCCCACAGCCACACCAGAGGAACCCCTCGCAGCCAAACCTGCACCCCAACAGGCTCAGCACACCCTAAAAGGGGTGGGACACCCCAAAAGGGACAGTACACCCTAAAAGGGATGGGGCACCCCAAAAGGCATAGCACATCCTAAAAGGGGTGGGACACCCCAAAAGGGACAGCACACCCTAAAAGAAGTGGGACACCCCAAAAGTGACGGCATGCCCTAAAAGGGATGGGACATCCTAAAAGGGACAGGACATCCTAAAAGGGATGGGACACCCCAAAAGGGTCAGCACACCTTAAAAGGGATGGGGCACCCCAAAAGGGTCAGCACACCCCAAATTCCATCTCACATGGAACAACACTTTGTCCCACCCCAAACTGTGGGAAGCTGAAAGAAAGAGGATTTTGTTCCCTTTCTGAGCATCTCACAGAAAAACACCTTCCACGGCCTCTTTAAAACCAAACTGGAGTGTTCATTAGCTGCCCTATTTTTTCAGGTGTATTCTAATAGCACTAATTAACTCGAAGGTAGATTTTAGCACTTCAGCCTCCCTTTCTGCCTTCAAATGCCAAAACAAATCTTGCCATAATTACCAGCAATCCTTTTCATTACCGGCTGCCTAATTATCCTATTAATAGCACATCCTAAGAGACTATATTTGCTTGGCAGGCAAATATTTGTTTTTAAATTAGCAAACACAAAGACAAACTGCTCTGTTTGCCGAAGGATTTTGAAATGCAAAATGGTTTATATTCAGGGAAAAAAAAAACATTAATCCAAGTCAAACCCAAATGCTTAATCCAGTTGAAGCAGTTGGATCTCTTCAACAAGGGGGGAGGGTCCCTGTGTCAAGGAGGTGTCTGGGGATATCTGGCAAGGGGTCCTGGTGGTGTCACTGCTCAGGGAGGGATGTGATGGCCAACAAACTGAGGGTGCTGCCATGGAGGGAAGGTGCTGGAAAGGTGGGAGCAGGATGCCATGGCAAGAGGGTGATGGCACAACAAGAGGATGCTGCCACGGCGGGAGGATGCTCCTGGGGTGGGAGGGTGTTGTGGTTGGGGCTGGGAGGGTGTTGCCATCCATGGCAGGAGGATGTTCCCGGGGTGGGAGGGTGTTGTGGTTGAGGCTGGGAGGGTGTTGCCATGGCAGGAGGATGTTGTGGTGGCAGGAGGGTGATGTCACAGCAGCGGGATGATGTCACGGTGGGAGGACGTTGCCGTGGCAGGAGGATGCTGCTGAGGCAGGAGGATGGAAGGTTGCTGTTGTGGCTGGAGGATGTTTTTATGGCAAGAGGATGTTGTCGTGGGAGGAGGATGATGTCACAGTGGGAGGATGCTGTGGCAGGATGATGCTGCCATGGCAGGAGGATGCTGCAGGCACCAGGAAGCCTCGTGTCTCTCTGTAATTTATCCCACCAGGCCGGGAAGGTGATGCCATAACGTTTGCTTTTAACAGGGAGCAGAAGCGCTAGCCTGCAGTGTGAAAACCCCCGAGTGATTAGCCAGAAGAGTTAATTATCCTGTCGTTAAGAGGAGAGGTGCTAAAGGGCCTCGGCAATGGACTCTTGGAGGGGAGGGCACTGGGTATTTCTCAGTGGAGGGCACCGGGTGCTTCCCGGTGGGATGGTGACTCAAACCTCTGTCCTGGAGGGGTGGAGGATGCCAAGACGCTCCTCTGCCTGTGCAGGGAAGCGCTGGCAGAGCCTGTGTGGGAAGCTCCATCCCCAGGATTCAAACCAGAGGAGGATCAATAGATTTATCTGAGCGGAGGAACTCGGTCTGTCAGAGCAGCTGAATTATTTATGGGCCTGGAGGGGCCTTTCCCGGGAGGCTGCAGAGCATCCACCTTCACAGCCACAATTACAGCTCTCTTTACAAAACCAACACCTCTTCCCTGTCTTTTTTTTTTTTAAATATAAACCCCCAACTGTTTCATCCCTGGGTTACAAAAGGAGCAACAAACCCTGAACTTGCCACCCTCTGAGATGAAGGAGGTGAACGGGCAGCACTCTGCAGCCGTGTGTTCCTGCAATCCCAGCAGGCACAGGGAAGATCCCAGGTTGGAGGGGGGATCCCACACTTGGGGTGCACGTGCAACACAGGCTTGTGCCTGTCCCCAAATCCCCTGTGGTCACCTGTCCCCTCTCACCTCCCAAAATCTCCCCTTCCCTCGCTGTTCTCTGCAGCCCGAGGGGGGTGAAATGTGTGCCCCTTCTTTCCAATTCGAGACCACCCTCCCACACTGTGGGATCTTAGCCCTGCTGGAAAGGGATAGTGTGTCAGTCTGGATGTGATCCCAGTGCCTGCCACCACAGTGCCATCAGTGCCACCAGTGCCACCACAGTGCCATCACAGTGCCACCACAGTGCCCTGCCTGCAGCAGGCAGCCTTGCCAAGGAGTTTAGGGGAGGTTATTGGGGATTAGAGGGCCCAGCCATAGGGCCAATCAGCCACGGACCCAAACCTTCTGCCGGGGACCCAAACTCGGCCCGGAGGTACCATCCAGGTACACCCCTCTGAGGGGCAGAATGAGGCCGTGCCTGGGAAAGAAGAGGTTAATCAGCCTGCATAGGGCCTTGCCCGGGTTTACTTCAGTGACTGGAGCCTAAAATCCAGCGGCAGCAGCGCACAAAGGGGCTCTGCAACCCATTGTGCCCCGCGGAGACCACCCAGGGGAGGGCGGCAGTGAATGATGCAGCACCGCCCCGGCCAGCCTGCTCCTCCCTCTGCCCTGCCAGCCTCCTCCTTCCCTCCCTGTGCCTTGCCAGCCTCCCTCCTTCCCTCCCTGTGCCCTGCCAGCATCCCTCCTTCCCTCCAAATACCAAACTCTCTTGCAAAACTGAAGCCAAGGTCCTGCCCCGCTCCCTGGGGGAGAGAAGGGCCGGGGGATGATGCTCTTGTGACCCCCCACCCCACCCATGGGGTTTCACAGCCTCTGGGCTTCTCAGCCCGTGGCTCAGGTTGACGTGGATGTCCCTTGGCTCTGAAAGGCACCTGTGACCATCCCAGATACTGTCTGACTCCAGCAGTGGGACCTCTGGGACCTGCCCAGCCTTGCTGGAGCAGCCCAGGGATGCTTCCCAAAGCACCAGAGGCCGGTGGGTGCCTAATCTGCATCCCAGAGCATTCCACAGGCATCCTGGATCCAGATCTGCATCCCAGAGCATTCCACATGCATCCTGGATCCAGCAGCAACGCCGGGATGCCGTTTGTGACGCGTCCATGGCCACACTGCTTCCAGTCCCGTGCCTGGTGAGAGGAAGCCAAGAGCTGCATCCCTCCTCGACCCGAGCCAGGACATCCCTGTAGGTCCTGCTGACACCCACTGCCTTTGGAGAGAGATAGAGAATGGCCAGGCCTGGATCCCTATAATGGAGTCCTGGAATCTGCAATGGTTTGGGTTGGAAAGGACCTTAAAGACCATCTTGTTCCAACCCCCTGCCACGGGCAGGGCATCCAGCCCTCAGCCAGAGCATCCCCCAGAGCTCCTGGAGCACCTGGTCCAAACACCCCCTGGAATTCCTGGTCAAAACATCCCCTGGAGCACCTGGCCAGATCATCCCCTGGAGCTACTGGATTCCCTGGCCAAAGCATCCCCTGTATTTCCTGGAGACCTTGGAGTTCCTGGAGCTCCTGGATCACCTCCTCAGAGGATCCCCTGGAGCTCCTAGAGCCTCTGCCCAGAGCATCCCCCGGAATTCCTGGAGCCCCATCCAGAGCATCATCTGGAGTTCCTGGAGCCCCACCCAGAGCATCCCCCAGAATTCCTGGAGCCCCATCCAGAGCATCCCCTGGAGTTCCTGGAGCCCCA
>NW_020897736.1:14359870-14381858 GCF_003984885.1 Neopelma chrysocephalum | reverse complement strand
TTCCTGGAGCCCCATCCAGAGCATCCCCTGGAGTTCCTGGAGCCCCATCCAGAGCATCCCCTGGAGCTGCCCAGCCCCCTGGTCACCCGCAGCTGGGCGAGCAGGGCAGGAGCCCTGCCTGGAGCTCTCCAGCCAAAGGCAAAGGGGAGGAAGCAGCGGCAAAGGAACCCAGCCCCTCTCCCACAATTCCCGGGCTCCGGTTCGGCAGATGGCGAGCCGAGGGACGGCCCCGCCCGGGGCTGGGTTTGATGAGCTGTGCACATGTGAAACCCGAACATCTGCAGCGCCATGTGGTGCCAGGAGCGCCCCCCGCACCCCGACCCAGCTAAACACCATCAATTATTCATGACCGAGTTATTTGTGGTGCAAAGGGTCCATCAGCGACTTTGATTAAAAACCCGATGAGTAATGAATATGCAAAAGGCAGCGACTGCTCCGAGGAACAGATTTGTCAAATTGTCCATACTTCATCCACGGCAAGGAGAACCTCCAGAGGTCCCGGAATTGAAAAACTTCCCCCAGATCCCGGCATTGTGGGAAGGATGAAGTCCCTCTGCCACACCAACGCTTCCCGTGCATCCGAATGGGAAAATATTTGCGTGTGGAAGCCGAAGTGAGGGCAGTGAGGAGAGGGGCACGCACACGAGAGGAAATGTGATTTTAATTCACATTGTGACTCCGCAGCCATTTAATTATTTTAATTAGGCTTAATTAGTGGTAAATTTACAATGATATGCTTGATACCTGGCATTAAATCTTTCATGCATAAATGTTTTGTTAAAATGAGAAAATAGGCACGTGGCATCCTGCCAGCAATTAGTGCTGAATGCGCTAATGAAAGATTACGGCTCTGCCGTGATTCCTGGTGACAGGAGCCGGGGGGGCCCCACCGGGAACAATCACCCGGCACCTGCAGCTCTGCCACTGCCTCCAGCCCGGCAGAAAGGCATCCCCAGGGGACTGCTGGTGGCCCCACAGGTGGCCCAGGAGGGTGTGGCCACCGGCTCCCACCCCAGGGCAGGTTGAGGGATCACCCAGCGCATCCCCCTTCTTCCCGACCCCTGCAGACTGGTCCCTCTCTGCACCTCTCTCCATCTCCATCCCAAAGTCTCTGCTGTCCCCCTCTCCCAGCCTCTCCAGGGTCTTGGGAAGGAATTCCTGGCTGGGAGGGTGGGGAGGCCCTGGCACAGGTTGCCCAGAGAAGCTGTGGCTGCCCCTGGATCCCTGGAAGTGTCCAAGGCCAGGTTGGACAGGGCTTGGAGCAACCTGGGCTAGTGGAAGATGTCCCTGTCCATGGCAGGGGGTGGAACAGGATGTTCATTAAGGTCCCTTCTCACCCAAACCATTCCAGGATTTTCTGATGGTTCTATGACTGCTCAAAATTCCTCGGGGGTGGGTGTGTGCATCCTAATTTCCTAGGAAAGCCTCACATTTGGACTGTACCCCACAAACACCCCAACCCCACAGTGTGGAACAAAGGAGCTGCTCAGGCTCTTTGGGAGAAGAGTTTATTTGCATCTTCCCCCCAGATCAGGGTCTCCTGAATTTCTAAAGCTCCAGGGAAGGGCAGCTGGAGAACCACGAGGCTGCTCCGAGCCCCAGGACCAGGTGAGGAGGAATTAAGTCTCTGCACAGAACCAGCTCACAGAGCAGTCCCAGACACCGTTGCCCAATGTTTCAGTTACAAACGTGCTAAAAATCCCAGGAAGATGAATTCCAGTGTTTCCCAACTACAGTTAAGTGCACCGGGAGGGTATTAACTCCCTCCCATCCCTATTGATCTTCCTGTCTCCCGCTACTACTGGAAACAATTAGAGGTCAATAAGCAACATGAGCTGAAATCCACAGCTGCCAGATAAACCATTTGGAAATATTTCCTTGCCCTTCTCCATCGGTGGGTCTGTCAATACCGCCATCAAATATTTTTTATGGAAAAGGACGGCTCTTAGAAAATCTATCTGTGCTGTCTCAGGGCCCGGGAGCAGAGCAGATGAATCCAGAGGCTGCTCCCAGCCCTCGGAGCGAAAGCCGGAGTACAAATGGCAGCGAGACTCTGCTCCAACAGCCCCATCCGTCCTGGAGCTGCGCTAACGCAGTTACCCTCGCCGTGACCCTGCTGTGCCGGGAGAAATCCTTCTCCCAGAGCAGCCAAGGAGGAAATCAGGGCACGGGAAGGTGGGAGGCAGGTTGGAAATGGCAGATGGGCAGCGAGCCCCTGCCCGCGGACGGGGAGGGGGGAATGCGGGACCGCGGCGCCGCAGCAGGGGCTGGGGGGGGGATGCGGGTTTGGGGGCTGGGATGTCCCTCTGTGCTGCTGGGGGCATGGGGAGGGGGCTCCATGTGGAATGGAGGTGTTAGACTCCGTGCTGGAAGCTGTGTGGAATGCAGGTGTTGGACACACAGGTTGGATGTGTGTGTTGGATCCATGTATTGGGTACACGCATGGGATGCACGTGTTGGACACACATGTTGGATGCATCCATTGGGTACATGCATGGGATGCACATGTTGGATCCATGCAGTGGATGTACATGTTGGATACGTGCACTGGGAACATGGATGCACATGTTCGATACATGCACTGGGAACATGGATGGACATGGATAAACATTGGACATGTGTTGGATGCATCCATTGGGAACATGCATTGGATGCATCCATTGGGAACATGCATTGATGCACATATTGAATACACGAATTGAGTGCACGTATGGGAGACAGGCAGTGGGAACATGGATTGGATGCACATGGATAATGAATTGGACACGTGTCTGACACACGCAGTGGGAACATGCATTGGACCCGTGTGTGGGATGCACATTTTGGATACATGCACTGGGAACATGCACTGGATTACATGGATGCACATGTTGGACGTGTGTTGGATATATGCACTGGGAACATGAACTGGATGCACATGGATGCACATGTTGGACATGTGTTGGATACATGCACTGGATTCACATGGATGCACATGTTGGACATGTGTTGGATACATGCACTCGATTACATGGATGCACATGTAGGATGTGTTGGATGCATCCACTGGGTTCACGCACTGAACGCACACGTTGGATGCCAACCCTGGATCCGTGTTGGGTGCACAGGGACACCCCAGGAGCAGAGGTGTGGGAACAACAGGGACCCAGCACAACGCCCCGGGATCTAATTCATCTCCTGCAGAGTTATCCAACCTGAGGAGACGCAGTTCCTGCATTAAAACCCTGGGAAGGCTCCCAGACGTGACGGATTTACTGACGCAGGAGTCACTGCGGAGCCATCGAGCACGTTCAGCTCAATCCCGTCAGGAATCATTCATGGTACATTTAGTGGCTCTGGGACGAATGGGCTGGAGCATCCAGCTGCCATTTTTCTCCTGCTTTCCCTGCTTGTTAACTCCTCCTCCCTGAGCTCGGCTGTCACCACATTCCCACCCCGATCCAGATCAGAGAGCAGTGCTGATGGAGCTGGTGCTGCAGGGGAGGGCAGGGCTGGGGACAGGCAGCCCCCCCACCATTCCCACTGCCAGAGGGACATCTCCGGACACGCAGGACCCTCCGGCTGCCAGATGAGCCTTCATGTGGGCAGGTCCTGGGAGGGGTGTCCCAGTGATCCCTCCACCACTCCCACACCTCCATCTGCATCCTTGGAGCCACCCCGGAGCCATCCCTGGCCTCCCACCCCAGCGCTTCTCCTTCCCAAGGGCTTTGGGAGCTGGTTCCTCAGGGTGCTGGCTGGTGGGACATCACCCCCTCCTGCCATCTCTCCAAGGCTCAGGAATGGCTGGTGGTCCATTTTGAATCACAGGATCATGGGATGGTTTGGGTTGGGAGGGACCTTACAGACCATCTTGTTCCACCCTCTGCCATGGGCAGGGACACCTTCCACTAGCCCAGGGTGCTCCAAGCCCTGTCCAACCTGGCCTTGGACACTTCCAGGGAAGGAGCAAGTTTGTCCCCATTTCCCTGCAAAGGGCTGAGCCAAATCTCCAAACACTGACTCTGTTGAATCAGCCCCTTGAACCTTTTCCCAGACAGATTCCCTTCCAAATATCCCCCAAATCCCCTCTGCACTCCATCCCCTCTGCTCCTGCCTGACCCCCAAGCCCACTGGCTCCAGGCACTGTGGGATCTCTGACACTCCCCACCCCAACCCTGCTGTGCTGTGGGGTATCCTGCAGGTGAGCAGCATTCCAGAGTGATGGAATCAAAGGAAGCCTCTTCCTAAATCGCCCTTTTCCCCCCAGAGATGGGTTTGGCGCTTCCATACCTGCAGCCACATCCTCCCCATCCCGTGCCTTGCTGCTGCTGGTGCATCTCCACAGTCTGAGCACGTCCCCCACAGCCCCTCTGTGCAGGCAGCAGCTCATTATGGGTTTTCTGTTCCCAGTCAACCCCTGGGCTCGGCTCCATCGATCCCTCACCCTCCCAATACCTGGAATTTGGGCAGGGAGGGAGCTGTGCATCTGCGCCCACGTGCCACTGGGAGCAATTTTGTCAACAGCACTTTAACATCCAAGTGATTCTCATCACAGCTGGTGCCAGGGGCGCTGGGAGCGGCAATAAAAAGGGGTTTATAAAATAAATTACCTCGAATTTGCATACAGTGTGGATAACAGCACACACTGACACGGACACCGGAGACTCCTCCATCCAGGGCTGCTCTGACAGCAACAAGGACAACAGTAAACACTGGAAAAGCTCTTCCCCTGCTTATACCCGATGGCAAACAAGGGCTGGAGCAGAAAACTGAGCAGTTCTTCATTAAACACTAATTTCAGAGTCCAGCCAGGTCCAGGTCAGGGAGCAGAACAGTATCTGCATCTCAGAGGTGAGGACACAGGGAGGGAGGACGTGGCAGCCCCCTTGCTCCATGTTGCTCCATGTTTTCTCCATGATTTCTCCATGTCTGCTCCATGTCTGCTCCCTGTCTGCTCCATGCTCACTCCACACACTCCACCAGTGGTCCCCAACCCCCCATCAGCACCTCACCCCACCTCCATTATCCACCAGTGAACCCACAGGCACCTTCTGGAGAACAGAAGGCTCCAGGGAGACCTGAGAGCCCCTTCCAGTGCCTAAACAGTGACCTGGCAAGGTTGGAAAAGCTTCCTGGCAGGCTTCTTTGCCAAACAAGCACCAGGCACCCCCAAACCTCAGGGCTGGAGCATCCCTCGTGCCCCAGACAGCAGAGCTCCAAGGGAACCTGCTCTTCCAGACCACCAATATAATTTTCTTTCCCAAATTCCCGATATATTGGAGTAGGACCAGCCTGCCAGAGGCTCATCCATCAGCTGCTGTTTCATTATTAAAGCCTGGGTGGGTATTTTGGAGGATTGGCTACGGAAAAACCATGGCACGTGTTCTGCCTCCAGGCTTTGGGATGCTTGGAGTGACTCGGCCACGTGAGGTGAAAACAAACACAAAATATTCCTACCTGGATGCTTTGGTTTGACACACTCCAATTGTCCTATTTCTGTTCCTCCTAAAGAAATCCTTGGCAAAGAGAAATTCCCTCTCCTCCTTCTGAAAAACACCAGGATGCTGCTTCAAGGAATGGGGTGAGGGAGCTCTGCCAAATTCAGACACAATTTTGAAAGCATGGAATCGTGGAATTGTGGAATCCCAGAATGGTTTAGGTTGGAAGGGACCATAAAGCTCATCCCATCCCACCCCCTGCCATGGGCAGGGACACCTTCCACTAGCCCAGGTTGCTCCAAGCCCTGTCCAAGCTGGCCTTGGACACTTCCAGGGATGTGTTCTTCCTGGGAAGGATGTTCAGGAGCCCCTGGCCTCACTGAGGGGAAGATCCCAGCCCTGAATATCCCCCCAGCTGTATATATCCCTCCCAGCCTCCTGCATTCTCTCCTTCCTGTGCATCCCCCATCCCTGTGCATCCCCCCAGTCCCTGTGAATCCCTCCACTCCTGTTCATACCCCAACTCCACCTCCAATCCAGCAGCCAAGCTGGGAGTGTTGATCTGCCCCCGTGCCCCCAAACCCCCCAGTCCTGTCTCCCAGCTGAGAGCAACCAGCCCCTCTGAGGAACAGCCCCTCTGGAAAGCTCGGGGTTGAACCCATCCCATTCAAAAGGCTCCTTATGGAAAAAACAACATTATTTACAGCTTCTCCCTCCTCCAGGGGGAATTTGCAGCCACATCATTAAGCACAGAGAAAAGCCTTTAACCAGGCTGGGCTGGGGCATTCACAGCCCGGGGGAAATGGGGCTGGGGGTCCCCATCAATGGGATCTGGGTGAAAAGGGGAGAATCCCAGTCCTCGGGAGCCACACAGGGCTGAGTGACCCCGACAGCGCCGGGACACGGAGCCGATTTCCCGCCTGGCTGGAGGACACCCGGGAGCTCAAAGGGAGGCACACCCAGAAAAACCAACATCCCTCCCCCTGGGCCCTCCAGCCCCGCATCCTTCTGCTCTCCCTGCTGTCCATCCTCAACACCAGGAAGATGTGGAGCTGTTGGAGTGAGTCCAGAGGAGGCCACGGAGATGCTGCCAGGGCTGGAGCCCCTCTGCTCTGGAGCCAGGCTGGGAGAGCTGGGGGGGTTCCCCTGGAGAAGAGAAGGATCCAGGGAGAGCTGAGAGCCCCTTGCAGGGCCTAAAGGGGCTCCAGGAGAGCTGGAGAGGGACTGGGGACAAGGGATGGAGGGACAGGACACAGGGAATGGCTTCCCCCATTAAAAAATGGGAGACTGGGAAGGAATTCCTGGCTGTGAGGCCCTGGCACAGGGTGCCCAGAGAAGCTGTGGCTGCCCAATCCCTGGAAGTATCCAAGGCCAAGATGGTCCCAGCTTCTTCTGAGGGGAGTTTCTCCCTCCTGCCAGCATTAGTTGAAGACATCCCAGGTGGAATAAACTGGTGGTTTCTTTAGAGGTGACAAAAACGGGGCCTCCTTCCAGCTGCAGGGCTGGAGCACCGTGGGCTCCTTTTGGGTGGAAGGGTGGTGGAAGGAGAGGTTAAATCCATCCTCCCAGGGCACTCCTGAGAGCTGGTGGTTTACATTACACAGCCAAGAGCTGCTGAAACCCCCTGCAAAACGCTGTGCTGCTGGACCCCATTAATTCCCGTGCTCCACCTCTGGAGCTGATGTGGTTGGGATCTGTCCCCACACAGATCCAAGAACCGCCCCTGGATCCGATCCTCGGAGCTGGGGGTGTCATGGAGCCCGTGAAACGAGATTAATCGAGGCTGAGGAAGGAAAGTGGGACATCAGAGCCTGGCTGGGGAGGGCGAGGGGGCGGAGGAGGTGCCGTGGAACACCGGTGGCTCTCATCGGGGCAGCTCCAACACAGAGAGATCCACCACTCCCACCCCAGCATGAGAGCCTGGACAGGGCTCCAGGAACAACCCACAGGCCAGGCACTTCTCCAGGAACAGAAAAAGCACCAGAAAATGGTTAGAATGATTCCATTTCATGCCAGCCCGGGGTGCAGAGCTGCTCTGCCAGGGGGAGCGATGCGGCCCCTGCCCCATCAATGGGCCACAGAGCCTTGATTAACTGTGTTAATTAGGGCAGCAGGGGAAGCTCAGGGGTGAGAAATGCTATAAATCTCCTCCTGCAGAGGAGAAAATAATTCTTGATTGATTTTAGGTGGCTGGGGAGCAATCTGGGGGGGCAAAGGGCTCTGGGAGCAGGAGTTCTTCCTTCCAGATAACCAAGCAGCACCGACCGGTCCGTGCCTGGGGGAGAGGAGCAGGTGATGCCCCACATGTGCTTCTCCAGCTCCTTCACCACTGGCCAAAGCAATCACACAGCTGTTTTCCACATCTCTTGCTCCAAGCTTTGGTGATTCCCTGGAGATCAGAAGGATCCCGCTCCGGGTCATGAAGCGGAGACAACAGAAAGGTGTGTTTCTGTGGGTAAAATGAGGATACTGGGATTCAAACGAGCTGCCCGGAGCTGGCACCCAGCCAGCCCTTCTCCCGGGGGTTCCCCCCGGCACTGACACATGTCACTACTCCCAAAATAATTTCCAGGGCACCTGAGCACTCCTGAGCTGCACCAAGACACGCTCTGGAATGTGCCCTGATCCCGGAGGCAGCACTAAATCACCCCGTCCCTCGTGTTGTGTATCAGAGGTGGAACAGAGCCACAGCACTTGGATGTGGATTTGGACAGACCCTGATTTAGGAGAGGGTTGGGTTTCCTTCAAATCCCATCAGACACACGGGCACTGGGGGGTTGGTTTTCCAGGAGCTGGGAAAAAATAGAAAGCAGCTCAAAAGGAAGGAGAAGAACTTTCTTCTCAGGCCTCCTTAACGTGGCTCTGAAGGCAGAAATCACTCCAAAGATCCTTTAGACATGCTTAGCTGATAATTTAAGCTTATAATTAAAAAATGATTTATTGACATAAGCTTTAGTGGCAAATGATGTTAGAGTTTCATGTTAAATCCATAAAAGTCCTCATTCACATCCTTTAGACTCAAGGATTATTTATAACAAGCCCTTTATACCTCCGAGGGGTGGGGTGGGAGGGAAAGCTCTGTACCTGCTCCATTTCCCCCAGGGGGACAAATCCTTCTCCATTAATCCTCAGGCGGGATGGGACTGGAGGAACCTCTTCAGCTTCACACTCCATCACACGTGCCCTCCTTCACTGCACCAGGATTTCCACTGCTCCTCAGAGGAGGCAAATCCGAGAGCCTGAGCTCCCTGCAGGGTGCTGGCTGTGGCATCCCAGCTCAGGGAAGGATGAGAGCAGCCCCTGGAATCAGGAGAAACAGGAGAGGCACAAATAATTGTTAAAGGTGACAAACAGGCCAAGGGAAGTGATTTCTCCCCTCTGTCCCACTCTGGTGGGACCCCCCCCTGCAGAGCTGCCTCCAGCCCTGGGGAGCAACATTCAAAGGATGTGGAGCTGCTGGAGAGTCCAGAGGAGGCCACAGAGATGCTGCCAGGGCTGGAGCCCCTCTGGAGCCAGGCTGGGAGAGCTGGGGGGGTTCACCTGGAGAAGGCTGCAGGGAGACCTGAGAGCCCCTTCCAGGGGGCTCCAGGAGAGCTCCTAAAGGGGCTCCAGGAGAGCTGGAGAGGGACTGGGGACAAGGGATGGAGGGACAGGACACAGGGAATGGCTTCCCACTACCAGAGGGCAGGGATAGATGGGATATTGGGAAGGAATTCCTGGCTGGGAGGGTGTGAGAGGCCCTGGCACAGGTTGCTCAGAGAAGCTGTGGCTGCCCCTGGATCCCTGGAAGTGTCCAAGGCCAGGTTGGACGGGGCTTGGAGCCACCTGGGCTAATGGAAGGTGTCCCTGCCATGGCAGGGGATTGGAATGAGATGGGCTTTAAGGCACTTCCAATCCAAACCATTCCAGGTTTCCAGCTCTCCATGATTCTATAACAGGTGCCAGCGGGAGGAGGACTCCCCATCCTTCCAAGGACACACCTCACAGCCCACTGAGTTTACAGCACCTCCAAGAAGAGTTTCCCTCCCCAGTGACACCCCCTGGGCCGCAGGAAGGTGACAGTTAGAGCCAACATCCCTCACAAGGTACGGAAAACATTTTCCTGCAGAGCTCACACCTCTCGGCAGGGCGGGAAGGAACCCCGGGAGAGGCGGCGATGGCAGCAGAGTTACTCCTGTTTCCTTTTTATCAGTTGTTTTAGGTCAAAGTCTTCCCTCTCCACGCTCTGTCAACAGAGGGATGCAGGGGGGAGGCTCACACGTGACTCTTTGCTGAGCAGCTGCTGCGTGTGACTCGACTTTCCTCGGCGTTTACTCTGCGTGGTGCCCACAAATCCACCTGAAGGGAGAAGGTAAATATTTCCCGAGCTGCCGCTCTCCCCGAGGAATGCTTGCACATCACTCAGCTCCGCTGGAAATGAATCACCTCTCAAATATTTGCTTTATCTCACCTTACCGTGTAATTACCACCTCCACTCCCCCAGCAGCTGTAGTTTGTGAGCATTAAATAGTTGGCTCGAAACCCACGCGGAGCCAGAGGAGCCTGAAAGTGCTGGAGTAGGATTGTGTGGGAAGGAAGAGCCCGGACTACAACTTCCATCATGCACTTTTCCCCCCGGGACCTGCAGCCTATCCCTGATCCCAGCTCTGCTCCGAGCCCCAAACCTGCCCGAAATCAAGATAAACCCCCCAAATTCCCAATCCAGGGGATTCCCTGCTCAACCCCCTGCAGCAGCACCAACCTTCCTCATCCTCCTTGTTGGAAAAGTTGTCTCCCAGCAGCCTCTGAAGTGAATTATGTAGCTTTAATTAGTATTTAATTTAGATCAGAGAAGATAACGATTACATGTTTACTAAATATCAATTAGTTATTGAAGATCTGTTTGTCGCAGCTCCCGACGACGCCAGAGATGTGTATCAGGCCTCCCTTAAACCTCCATAAATCTGTGGATTCTTAACAAACAATCAGCTGTTAAAACACAACGGCTCTTCCAAGAGATGAAATTAGAAGATTAGGGCGGGATTGGGATGCTGGATGAGGGAGAGGAGCAGCGGAGGGGCCGGGAGGTGACATCCCACCTCCTGCTTCTCCAGCGGGACCCAGCGCCGGGTGGTCCGGGCTGTCCTGAGCCTCCTCCTCCTCCTCCAGGAGCTCTCCTGGGCCTCAAAGGCACTCGAGTGTGAGGCTGGGGATGAAACCGATGCTCCATCAGCAGGACGGGGACGAGAGGGGACTGTCACAAACAATGACTTTCTTTATCCCTCTGCGTTTTGTTCCCATGGCACGAAGGTCAGGAGGAAAGTAGATTTATTAAAGCATAAACAAACTGCATAAATGCTTATGGTAATTCCACTTCCGTTAAAAATAGCGGTTATTTTTAAAGCTACTTTAAATTATCTCCTTTCTAATGAAAACTCACATGTAATCTGTTAGTGAGGGATGTCTGTTGAACCATGAATTAT
Organism: Neopelma chrysocephalum; assembly: GCF_003984885.1. NCBI lineage: Eukaryota > Metazoa > Chordata > Aves > Passeriformes > Pipridae > Neopelma > Neopelma chrysocephalum. The sequence goes on along the minus strand of NW_020897736.1, from coordinate 14,370,979 downwards.
TCAAAGAAGTCTCTGTTCTGTTATCTGGAGCCTCTGGAGATTATTCCCACCATTGTCCGTTGTGATGGGTCATTATGCACTCTGTGAATTTAATCTTTTAGGCTATCCAGCAGCACAGAAAAAATGTATGAATAACAATTTTCCTGTAATAACCTTCAACTAACCTTTCAACCAGAGTGAGTAATTCCAATCCTATTTTCACATCAATAGAAGAGTCAAAGCCAGGCAATTATCTCTTATCTGTTCCATAACCCTCCCCCTTTAATTTTTAAAAAGGATGTTAAAGCACTTACTGGAGGCAAGAAGAAGAAAGGAGGTTGGGATGAAGTGCGGGCAAATTTTGATGAGCAGTGATAGGGGTGCGGTTCAGATAATTATTAATTTCTCTCCCCCCCCTCCCATTTTGCCGCATTCCTCCGTTCCCAGTGACACACCAGTTGCCTCACCCTCATCCCTGCCGGGACAGGGAAAGGAGCATCCCCCCAACTCCGTGGCTCCCCACTTTTTATCCTTAAGCTGCGTGGGAGACGCCTCCGAGTGTCACCGACAGCTCAGGGGGCTCTGATGTGCTCCTGGGTGACAAGTGGCCCTTCCTGGGGGTGACACCGCCCAAACCCGCTCAGCAGCATCCCCAGAATCCCAACCCTGCTCCCTGGGATCGCAACACAGAGGAGAATCACCCCCTCACCCCCCGAGGGGTGGCCCGTGGGCTGCGGCCGCCGCGGGACCAGCGCCCAGCGAGTGTCAGCCGGGGACTCTGGTGTCCTCGGGGGGGACATGAACCCGCAGGGAGTTTTGGGGCAGGAATCGGGATGTGCTGCCGATTCCCAGCTGTTTGGATCGCGGTGTGCTCGGGCGGGCAGCGCACCGGCCGCGTCTGAAGGTCAGAGGTTTGGGATGATAAGCCAGGAATGAGTAAACATCGCCCGGCGCTCCGGTGGGAATTTATATCGCCTGAACGCAGGGAAAACACTCTCCAACCTCAGGAAGGGACTTTTTATCAGCGAGGGAGGCTCAGCTGGGGGTAGGAGCCGTGTTTGGGGAGCAGGACTTCCCCGTTCCGTCCCTGACCCCTGAGCAGCGCCCGCATCTCCCTGTTCCCGACCCGCTCCAAGCACCTTTCTCACCTGGTGGGATGTGAGCAGGAAGGGGAGGAAGGGATAACCCCTGGCAGCATTCCCGGAGCTGCAGAGCCCAGAGGTGCTGCTGTCCGCTGTGTCTGCGTTATCCACCCCACAAGGTCCTTCAGGATGAAGCCCCTCCCTCAGCTCTGGCAGGAGCTGGTCCCACCACCCCCGGCTCACACCGAGCCCCCTCCCCCCGGAAAACCAGCCCTGCAAGATCCCGCAGGCACAAAACTGCAGAACCATGGAATGGTTTAGGTTGGAAAAGGCCTCTGAGATCACCGAGTCCAACCAATAACCCAGCACTGCCAAGGCCGCCCCTAGCCCATGTCCCCACGTGCCACATCCACAGGGCTTTTAAATCCCCCCAGGGATGGGGACTCCACCACTGCCCTGGGCGGCTGTGCCAGGGCTGCACAACCCTTTTGGGGAAGAAATTTTCCCAATATCCAACCTAAATCTCCCCTGGTACCACTCGGGGAGGGACTTCCTTACCCTCCACAACTCCCTGACAGGAGGGTGGAGCCAGGTGAGGGCTGGGCTCTTTCCCGAGGGATGGGACAAGAGGAAAGGGCCTCAAGTTGCACCGGGGGAGGTTTAAATTAAATTTCAGGGAAAATTTATGACTGAAAGCATTGTCCAGCCCTGGGCAGTGGTGGAGTCCCCATCCCTGGGGGGATTTTAAAGCCCTGTGGATGTGGCACTTGGGGACGTGGGTCAGTGGTGGCCTTGGCGGTGCTGGGGGAAGGGATGAACTCGATGATCTCGGAGGGGTTTTCCAATCCGAGTGATTCTGTGATTCCACGATTCTGTTTTCGGGCACAAGGATCCTTTCTCCATCTCCAGCTGCCCAGTTTGGAGGCAAAGCCCCACTGGAAGAACCCAACCCGAACCATCCCACAATTCTATGATTATATATAAATATCTATGCAAAGAGGGCAGGAGTTGCCGCCGCCTTTGCCGTGTGATCCATGTGTGCCCTGGCCCAGCTGCCGCTGCCGCGACACAACAACCCCCATGAATGCAAATCCCCTCCCCTGGAAGTGTATAAATTGCCCTATTTGCACTCGCTATTGCCTTCAGGAGCAGGAATATCGCCGGAGCGATCTGGGCCGGGTTGCACAACGCTCGCATTTGAAAGTCTAATGACGGGCAGATTCCTCCTAATCAGAGCAGTAATTTCATGGGCAAAACAGCCCATTGTGCGGCGGAGAATGGCAACCAGGAAACAAGAATGCCGCGCTAAACATTAATTGTATCAGTGCCCAGGCATTTAAGAGAGCAGGGACTTGTCGGAGCAACCCACCCCCCGGTTTTGGGGCCGGGTGTCTTTAAGAGCCCTGGAAGGGGATGAGAAGCTGAGCTGCCGCCAGCTGGCAGGATGGGAGCTCCGGATAAATCCCGGCTATTGTTCGGGGCTTCGCAGCACCAGCGGGATCAGAGGGAAGGGGGAAATAAAAGAAATTAAAATAAAAAATCGGTTGGCACCTCAGAGGTGAGGGAAGGAGAAGGGATGGGCAGGACAGGGACAAGGATGCTCACGGGGATGCAGGTGCTCAAGGCAGGATCAGGGCAGGGCAGGGATGCTCAGGGCAGGACCAGGGATGCTCAGTGCACAGGACTGGCCAGCACCTCTGCCCAGCACTGGGGTGCCCAGGGGGGTGCTGAGTGCCAACTCACCCCTCGCATCCCTCAGGCACACGGTGGGATTGGTGGGGTTGTCCTGTGTAAGGCCAGGATTTGTACTCGATGGTCCTTGTGTGTCCTTTCCAACTCAGGATCTTCTACATTCCTGTGCTCCCTTGATCCCACTGGCTATGCTTCCAAGGCCTCGTCCTGCCCGGCTCGAAGCTGTGCCCAGCACCTCTCACCAGCCGGACCCCAGCAGGGAGCTGGCTCTGCTCCAGCCCTGGAGCACACCATCTACACTGGCTGTAAATCAGGATGGGCAATCACTGCCTGGCTCAGCCCTTGCCGGGAAAGGTTCACAACCAGACTTTGTTGTGGGGGAAATTTCTGTCCCGTGACTCTCCCCAGCAGCTCATCTGTGCCCCCAGCCCTGCTGGCATGGCAGGGAGCATCCCCGGGGCCTAGCACTGCCCAGTTCCCACCAGCTGGAGCCCGTGGGGGATCGGGAGGTGCTGCTCCAACGCCCTCTCCACGCGTGTCCCGGCGCGTCAGCCCGTCTGTCTGGGCAGCAGAACTGGGGGAGCGGCACTGGCCAAGTGTCTATAAATTACTCCTTACTCACCCAGACTGAGATCTGCGTCCCACAGCTCCCAAATAGCTGTAGGCTGAGAACAGTCTCTAAAAGCAATTAAAAAGACCCAGAAAATAAACAGAGCTGGGGGAAACTGAGAAGCCGCCGAAGCCGGAGCTCGGCTGGGTCTGCTCAGAAATGTTGGGGGATTTTCTGGGAGGGAGGGTTGGAAGTAAATCAGGCACTTGGGAAGAGCTCAGCCAGGTGCATTATTATTATTGCATGTGCTGGCTGTTCCTGGGCTATCCAGAGGAGAGGCAGGAATGTCTCCATCCCTGCCAGGGCAGGTGTGGGCAGTGCCAGCTCTTGGAGTGGCGATACCTGGAGAAGGAGATTTTGTTCAGCCTTTTGCTCCTTTCATTTGTTTAGTCCTCAATCAAAAGTTTCAGGAGTGAAAGTAGTGTGGGGGCCTGAGGATGATTCCAAGGGCTTGGGGACGCTTCTGTCCCCAGGGTGGCCCCAGCCCTGCAAACCCACCAGCCTCAACAGAGACCTCACCAGCAGTTCCCCCCCCATCTCACAGGGACCCACCAGCTTCCTCCCTTCCATCCAAGGGAGGAAGCATCACTTCCCAAACACCCAAGGAGCATCTGGGCTCCCAGGGATGTTGGGAGCAAGCCCACACACCAACAGCTGTGCCACCTCTCTGTTGTCCCCACAGGTGGGCACTGAGCTGTCCCCACAGCCCCCAGCTCCTTCCCAAGGCTTCCTTTGCAAATTCAGTGAGTCAGGGATCCCTTACTCATGGAATTGTCCCTCAGGATCCTTTGCTTTTGTTTGATGACTCTCATGAGGGGAAATCAAGCCCTGGCACAGCTGCCCGGGGCAGTGGTGGAGTCCCCATTCCTGGAGGGGTTTAAAAGCTGTGTGGGTGTGGCACTTGGGGACATGGATGAGTGGTGGCCTTGGCAGTGCTGGGGGACATTTGGACTCAATGATCTTAGAGGGCTTTTCCAACTTGAATTATTCCAGAATTCCATGCAAAGTTTCTCACCAGTTGCTATTTCAGGACTCCACAAACTCACACAAACCTGAGGTTGGATCACGACCCAACACTGGAGCTGTAAAACTCTGCCCTCCCAAGGGCCCGGCTCTCTCCAGAGGAGGATTTAATGACTCCACTTGGCTTCAAAGCCTGAAACACAATTGTGCTGCCCGTGGCCAAATTTCCACTCAGACAAGTCTTAAAAGTGCAGCTGCACGTCTGGGTGTCTGGATGCTCGTCCTCCAAGTCCCCTTGGGAGCCGACAGCCTCGAGTGCTCCACACGCCTGTGCTGCCCTGCTCAGCCCCAGGAGGTGGGAAAAATGGGAATCGGGGGGTGGGAATCAGGAGGTGTGGATCAAGGATCAGGCCCTTCCGTTGGGACAGGGCAGTGGGTTTGGGGATCACCTGAGAGGTCCCAACCCTCCTCGCAAGTAACAAGTGACAGGACATGAACAACAGGCCTTAACTTGCAGCAGGGAAGGTTTAGGCTGGTTATTAGGGAAAATTCCTTCATGGAAAGGGCAGCCCAGCCCTGGCACAGCTGCCCAGGGCAGTGGTGGAGTGCCCAGCCCTGGAGGGATTTAAAGCCCTGTGGATGTGGGGACGTGGGTTAGCACCGGCCTTGGCAGTACCTGGTTAATGCTTGGACTCGATCTCAGAGAGCTTTTCCAACCTCAGTGATTCCAAGATTCTATCCCACGATTCTGTGGATCGGTGCCCACCACGTAGCCCCCCTGCTGGTGTCCCCAGCATGCCTGGCCTTGGTTTGCAGTTGTGGCAATCAGAGGCAGAGCCAACATCCCCTTCCCCATTCCACCCCCCCCAGTGAACTGCAGAGCAAAACGCCCCAAACTTCATTCCCGGGGCGGAGCAGAGGAGAGCAGGAGCTCATTTGCCACCTCTGCTTCTCTCCACAGCTCCATCCCAGCTCCATCCCCCCCCCCCCCCCCGGCCCCGCAAACGCTAATGAGGCAGCAAAGACAAACATTTTGTCAGCGCTGACAAAAGGTGAGCTTTTATTAAAGGGAGGGGAAAAAAAAAAGAGAAAATAGAAAAGAAAAAAACATTAATTGGGCCATCTTGCAGAGGAGCCCTGGCGCTGGAAGCAGCAGCCAGCGGGGAGCCAGGTGTACTCCCACCAACGAGAGCCATCCAGTGCCGGCTGCGAGCAGGTAATTGGAGAGACAATGATTTAGAGCGAAGCACAGAGAGGATTTCGGAAACCATGGCACCAGGTCCCCACGGTGCTCATTAAGGTTGTACAGATTGCATTTCCCATCTCCCCGCCAGCCCTCCAAAGTGCCTGTTATTAATTCATAAAAACATTGCAAGAGTGATTGAATCCAATGATTACTGGAGCAGGCAAACACAAGAGATGGTAAAATATTCTGTCTCTCTCTATCAAGGCTCTCCGAGCAGCAAAAAAAAAAAAAAAAAAAGAAAAAAAGAAGAGGGGAAAAAAAAAAAGGAAAAGTGTTGTGAAATATTAATCAGAGCTGTTTGCCCCCGGGCAGCGAGCGGGGCCCTGCAATCAATGCAGCACAAACCTCGCCGGTGACATCTATTTGAGAAGCTGATTACTGTGGGTAAACATCACTAAATATTCGGGATCCTTGGATTTCACCTCGAGTGTCAGCGGGAAAATCCGATTCCCTTATCGGCCCTCTGCAGGCGCGGCCCCGGGGGGATCCGGCAGCGCGGGGCCGGCGCTGATCCCCCGCTCCAATGGCATTAGGAACGGGATGAGCCGTGGAAGATGCTGCGGGAGCCCTCGGCAGAGCAGAGGGTTTATTGCCTGCTACGATCCCTGCAAGTGTAACTAATGGATTGAAGACACACGGGGAGTGCAAACAATTAATGGAAAATGAGGGAAAGAGGAGCAGCAGCGCCATGACAGGCGGAGCTGGAAGTGCCATCCCGAGGGTCCACAGGGATGCTTCGGTGTCCCCCGGCCATCCCGACACCTCCACCGCCCCGACCCCTCCCGGAGCTCTCACCACTCAGGTTGTTAATTAGCACGGAGTCTAATCTAATTGTTTCAGCTATAATTGAATGTAACAGACCCATCCCTGCCGTTGTTCCTCCGTGGCTGTTGGACATGGAGGAGCTCCCAGCACTGATGGACACCGAGGGTGATGCCACAGGGTGGCACCTGAGCGCAGGCAGAGCAGGAGGGCACTGCCCACGGCCCACACTGTGACATCTTGCCTTGCCCTTGTGCCAACAGTCCCTTTCCATTCATGTTCTATTTTCCCCTGGGCTTGTCCATCATTTACAGAATCCAAGGATCACTGAGATTGGAAAAGCCCTCCCAGCCCATGGAGTCCACCCTGTGCCCCATCCCCACCTTGTCCCCCAGCCCAGAGCACTGAGTGCCATGGCCAGGCCGTCCTTGGACACCTCTAGGGCTGGGGACTCCAAACCTCTTTGGGCAGCCCCTGCCAAGGCCTGACCACCCCTTCCAGGAAGAAATTCCTTCTGATTGTTGTCCAACCTGAACATCCCCTGGGGCAGCTTGAAGCTGTGTCCTCTCATCCTGTCACCAGTTACCCAGGTCTTTCTCCCAAAAATCAGAAAACTCTGGGCTGAGAAGGGATTTTTGCAACAACCAAAAAGATCATAACATCATTTTTTAAGAAAACCTCCCAGACTCTCAATAGAAGACAGAACTGAAATCATTTTCTCACAAAGCCATTTTTCTTTGGAAATAAAACCTTCCAACTGGTCCTAGCTCTCAGGAAGCCATTAATTACCTGTCGTGCACTTCTCAAACAACTCACTCTCCCGCAGCCTCCGCAGATCCCTGGCCCAGCCCGGCTCCGCTGGAGAAGGCTCGGCACAGCCAAAGCAAATGGCTCTGGGAGCACAACATGCATCCCTCCCAGATGTTCAGCACTAAAACAAGCATTAGGAAACGTGTGTGAGAGTGGTGAGAGGCTCCTCTCATTGTCAGCCCTTCCTGGCTTGGCAGCGGCTCCGGGGCTGGCGCGGCTCCGAGGCTGCGGAGCCGGAGGACGTTGATGGAGCCGCGCGGGAGCTCCGGCCGCTTCCAGGAACGCTCCTGCTCCACGTGCTGCTGCTTTGCCTTCAGCCAAGGAGGGCTTTCCCAGAGCTGGGAGGTGCTGCAAGAGCAGCAGGCAGGGCTGCAGCCCCACGTCCCCGTGCTGGCAGTGCCTCCAAGGGATCTTCTCCAGGCTCATGTCATGGTGAGCTTCCTTTGATCATGGAATCGTGGAATCCTGGAATGTCTGGGGTTGGAAGGGACCTTAAAGCCCATCCCGTTCCACTCCCCTGCCATGGGCAGGGACACCTTCCACTAGACCAGGTTGCTCCAAGCCCTGTCCAACCTGGCCTGGAACATTCCAGGGATGGAAGAGTTTTCCTGACCCCCCTACTCTCCCTGGACATACAGGCAAATTTTTCCCAGGGGGTGGACAATCCCTCCATCCCCAAAAGATGCAGTGGAGGGACCAAGCCAAGGCCTGCAGAGCCCATTTAGTCATCCATGGTAGGTTGAAAACAAGCCTGGACGTCTTTATCAGAGTATATATAAATACATCTACATAAAATATATAAAAAAATAAAAATTTCTACTGCTTAAGTCCCATTAGAGAACAACTCTAAAATGTGAAAAGCAGCATTATCCTTTCCTAACAGTAAAATTAAAAATTTGGAGCAGTAACTGGAGATGGGCTGATCTCAAGGGGGTTGGAGATTAAGCCCAGTTCAACTGGATGATTTAAACCACTTGTGTGTACAAACCAGGGCAGGGAATCCCAGGGGAACCTCTGTGAAAACTTTCGCCTGTCCTGAATTTTAGTGGACTTTTCCTGTGGTGGTGGTTCAGTGTCTTTCCCGCCAGGTCCCTGAAGAAAACAGGAAATGAGGAGTCAGATGAGAAGTCAGATGAGAAGAAGTCAGGAACATTTCTGACCTAATAAAAAGGTCCTATTCAAGGGCCAAGCAAAGCGATCTGGAGTTTGTATTATCCTGCCTATTCCTGGTTGTATGGATCCTGGAATGGTTTGGGTTGGAAGGGACCTTGAAGCCCATCCAGTTCCACCCCCTGCCATGGGCAGGGACACCTTCCACTAGCCCAGGTTGCTCCAAGCCCTGTCCAACCTGGCCTTGGACACTTCCAGGGATCCAGGGGCAGCCACAGCTTCTCTGGCCTCCCTGGAGTTGGTGCATCCCCACTCAGTGCATGGACTGGGAGGTCTGTGGAGCTCCATCCAAGCCCCTGCCCTCTCATACACCTCACATACACCTGGATTTCCTCCCAGTCTGGAAAACCCGTCCCCAGGGCAGCAATGCCAGGCTGGCAGCAGCCTCACCCCTGCTCAGAGAGAACAGCCCCGCTCCCAGTGACCCGGCCAGGCTGTGAGACGGGATCCACAGAAACCACAGAGCTGGGATGCGGCAGGAAAGCTAAAATTAACCCAGTGCTCGTTAGCGAGGCGAAGGAACATCCAATAAAATGACATTTCCCTCTTAACACATTGCACTTGGAGGGCTTTCTGTCCCTGGCAATGGATTTGCTGCTTGTAGGTACTTTCCCTTCTGCTCAGTCACCAAGGCCAGTTTCATTATTGAATTTTTAATTAGGGTTGTTTTTTTTCCCTCTTGCAGTGAGACTGGAACTGAAGTTTCCACGTAAGCCGTGATTTGTAGATATTCCCATTAACAAACACATTTTATCCGCGCGGCCACTGCCTCAGCTCGTCTCCAGCAAGGGCTGTTGGCTGATTTGTTCAAACCCGGTGAATCCCAAAAGGTTTGTGAAATTCGGCCCGTCTGGATCCTCGCTTAAGGAGACAGGTTAGTCATTACTTAGCCCTCCCCCCAGAAAAGGGCCCAGCCGGCCAATCCATGAGTAAAACCAGGACAAGGCTGCACCAAAGCCCAGCCAAGTGAATTCCCAGACTACAGTAAAACTCATTCATCCCGAAGGATGACGGCAGCGAGAGGAATCCTGGTGGCTTCACAAGAGACTTTCAGAGCAAACAAAGGACTAAAGTCATCAGATAACGGATTTGCAATTAATGGTCTGACCTGCCCCAGGCCCAATGGAAAGGAGGAGAAAGGGGAGCTGGGAAAACCTCCCTCCTTTTCACTGGGGTCCCGGCACAGGTTTTAATTGACAAATTAACTCCTGGTATTGTCGCCAACCCAGGAAGGAAAACCACCTGCAGCTCTGATGATCCAGAAGTGGTGGAAGGGGAGAGGGATGACACAATGAAGGGAAGAAAGGACATGATGAAGAAGAGAGGAATGTCATGAGGAAGGACAGAAAAGTGTCACAACAGAGAGAAGAGGGATGAGATGATGAAGAGGAAAAGAATGTGATGATGAAGGGAAGAGGAATGTCATGATGAAGGGAAGAGGGATGAGATGACGAAGAGGAAAAGAATGTCATGATAAAGGGAAGAGGGATGACATGACTTCACAGCCATGCCAGTCCTGGCCAAGGTTCACTCATTGTTCTCCTTTTTTTCCCCAAAAGACAGCAAAGTTGAAGCAACTGGAGCACAGTCCTCCCAAAGTAAAGCATTAAATGGTCATTTGAATTTTGCCAGAACAGTCAACACAAGCTGGTGCTCACCTTGCAAGTGTGGTCTCTCCTTGGGGAACCAGCTCTCCTGGGAATCAGGAGAGTGGCAGAGCCAAGCCAGCCTGCAAACTCAGCAAGAAATGGGCAAAAGCCCTGCCAAGGCTTTGGTCCAACCCTATTCCAGCACCATCCCAAACATCTGGGGCTTGCTCAGACAAATGGTTCCACTTTTGGGTTGCGATAAATAAATAAATATGTTTTGAAGCTGATAAAGTCTTTTAAAAATTCATTAAAGAGAAAGAGCCTGGCAGAGATTGCAGCCTGAAAGCCTCTTCCATCACGAGTTCCTGCTCTGATTTCCCTGGAAGAGAATGCAGAGCTCTCTCCCTGCAAACCCTGTCGGGCAGCACCAATCCCTGCCACGCAGGCCAGAGAAAATTTCAAGGGCTGTAATTAATAAGAATTAATTAACCTCATGAAATGGGCTTGTTGCTGGTGGCCCAATGTGTTTATTGACCGATTCCTGTCCGAGGCGGTTTCCCTCCATCTCCCTCCTCCCCTCACGCCTGGCTGCGGATCAGGGAGCGGAGGCAGCTCCAGCACTTTAAGGAGACGTGGGGACACAGAGGGGATAAACCAGACAAGGCACTTCACATGGTCCACTACACCTTTAATGTACAGAAAGTAATTAAAATGGGAGACAAATTCATCAGCAGTCAGTTCAGTTCACGGTGCAGCCGGGCTGGATCTTCCTTATGCATGGGTGGCGTGATGTGCAGATCCGTCATAAAACCTGCATTAAAAATTAGTCAAAGCTGTTAGTACATCACAGCAGACCAGATGGTTTATGCTCTGAAGTGTTTCAGGAACCTCATTTTATTATACATGAATGCCTCGTGTCGGGGGCCCGGGCTGATATTTTCATTAAACACACTCCACGAAGCATTACAGCTCTGTTGTCATCTCACTCAGCACGGATGAGTTCCTGCGCCCCGGCCCCGCGCTCGGGGCAATGGCTGCTCCAGAGGCACGGCATGGAAGGGGCTGGGGAGGGCATGGAATGGGCTGGGGAGGGCACAGAATGGGCTGGGGGGGGCATGGAATGGCCCAGGGAGGGCATGGAATGGGCTGGGGAGGGCACGGAATGGACTGGGGGGGCATGGGATGGCTTAGGGAGGGCATGGAATG
>NW_020897736.1:14326054-14359860 GCF_003984885.1 Neopelma chrysocephalum | reverse complement strand
TGGAATGGACTGGGGGGTGCATGGAATGGCTTAGGGAGGGCAAGGAATGGACTGGGGAGGGCACAGCATGGAGGATTTCTTCCCAATATCCCATCTCTCCCTGCCCTCTGGCAGTGGGAAGCCATTCCCTGCATCCCGTCCCTCCATCCCTTGTCCCCAGTCCCTCTCCAGCTCTCCTGGAGCCCCTTTAGGCCCCAGAAGGGGCTCTCAGTTCTCCCCAGCGCCTTCTCCTCTCCAGACTGAACACTCCCAGTAGGTTTAGGTGGGATATTGGGAAGGAATTCTTGGCTGTGAGGGTGGTTTTCCAGAGAAGCTGTGGCTGCCCCATCCCTGGAAGTGTCCAAGGCCAGGTTGGACAGGGCTTGGAACAACAAATGTGCTTTCAAGCACTAGGCCCCAGTGATGAATTTGGTGAAGTTTTCAGCTTCCTCTTGGGTTGAAGGTCTCGTTCACTTCACTGCAACCACTCTCTCTAACAACACTCCCTGTGTGTGTCCTCGCAGCCATTTGGGGTAAAGGCAATTCAACATTTTAGATTAAGTTGAAATTGGCTCAGGTCATGTGTGTTATAATTTAAAATTTGTTATCTGAGCTCAATAGTCCATTAAAGAAAATACCTCACTGCTGAGAACAATTCAGAATGATCACACTGGCTAAAAACGAGCCCTGGGATGGAGAAAGAGGGAAGGAAATAACATTTTAGACTTGTGGCACAGTGATCCCTTCAGGACAGAGCTGGTGCAGTGTCGGAGCTGGGATAACACAATAGAGGGTCCTAATGATTTGGGGGTTGTTTTTTCCCTTAATTTCCCCTCTGCAGCAAAGATAAACTACTTGAATGAGATGGGGGTCACCGAGAGGAGCATTTGTGCTGCCCCAAGGCTGCTGGCAGAGAGGCCCTGTGGGGAGGGCTGGGGGGAGCCCCTTGGTGATGCCCCCCGACCCCACAGCCAGCAAACAAGGACATTTCTGTCTATCCCCCCAAAAAAGGAACTCTGCAGCCTCCCTGCCATCCCCACAACCATGGGGGGACAGCTCTGCTCTGGACAGGCTTCCCTCGGGCATCAAACCCATGAACACACCGTGCAGCCTTCTCCTGGTGTCTTGGGCCACTCATTTCACCCCATCCCAACTGGGAAGGCCTTTCCTCAGGCTGAGTCACACCCACGGATGTACAGGAGGAAGGAAGGGTGGGATCCAACACAAGTGACCACCAGAGAGCCCAGGCAGAAGGTGAGGGGCTCCTTTGGTGCTGGGCTGCAGCACCCAAACCTCTGCTGGGGGGCTCAGCCCTGGGCTCTGGGAAGGAGGAGCTTCCATAAGCTGCTCTTCCCTTTTCTACCTGGAGGAAAAGATTGTGTGGTGAAGCAGTGGGGAGAGGGAAAACTCAGGGCAGGAGCAGCAGGAGACAAGGAAACAGCCCATCTGCTCCTTCTCACATTCCCACACCGTGATGTCAGGAGATCGATCCCTCGGAGAAAACAAGTCAGACCCCTTCCCCATCCGTGGCCACATGGAGACATTTGTTATTGGCCAAGCTTCCAAAATCTGAGATAAACATCTGCACAGTCCCACAGCTGCCTGGTCACACTTCCCACCCCGTGTGCCCACCTGGAAAGATGTGCAGGGCAGACACTCCCACCTTCCCATAGCTGGGGATGGCATCAGCCTGCTCTGGGGGATTCCTGGGAGGAGTCAAGAACTCCAGCAGCCCCTGCTCTCCAGGCTGACCAACAGAGAGCAAGAGGACTCGTTTCAGGAGGCATATTCACATCATCAGCCCATCAAAATGTATCCTCTTAACGAGATACCCACCCTGTTTGCTTGGCCTGGACTGGAGCAATGTTTTCCCCAGGGAACAGGCCCCTGGATAACCATGGGCACAGACTGTTACCTGCTCACCCCACCACCACCACATGTACTGGATCCCCTGCTCTGCTCAGCATCCCAGCTCCTGCCTCCTTCCCCACCCAGGGACATCCTCCAGCCGCTTCCTGGGAGTCTCCAGCTCCTCTGGAACCAGAGCAGTTGTGAAACCTCCCGTGCAAGGGCAGAGCAGGGCGGTCTGTCAGCGCTCCCCCCCGTCCTTGTCCACGGCCTTGTCAGGGCCAGGCAGGGATTGAAATGGCTCCTGGCAATTTCCAAGGCCATCTCCATCCATCAGGAGCCTAACGAGTCCATTACTGTCAGCTGACAGCTCTCAACACGCTTCCCTGCTCCCCCAACGCCCGTGCTGATGGAGCCGGAATGGTTTGTGACATTCCCCCCCGCCGGGAGCTCCGGCCTCACCTCCAACACCCGCCCTGGAGGGTCCCAACGAGGGTCCCAATGACCCCCCAGCCCTGGGGGTGCCCAGCTGGGACGTGGGTACATCCCCTCCCTCACCCAGCCCCTCTGCGGGGGACAGGAATAGGAACAGGGATGGAAATGTTGGGGAAAATGAGTAATTGGGAAAATTCAAAGAAATTAGCCCAGAGAAGCTGTGGCTGCCCCTGGATCCCTGAAAGTGTCCAAGGCCAGGCTGGATGGCGCTTGGAGCAACCTGGGATAGGGGAAGGTGTCCCTGCCCAGGGCAGATGGGTGTACCTGGATGGGTTTTAAGATCCCTTCCAACCCAAACCATTCATGGATTCTGTGATTCCATGAGAAGAGACGACATGAAACCCTGCTGGGCGTCACCTCCTCCTTATCAGATTTGATATGTACGTAATAATGGGGAAAATAAATAGATCTCCAGAGCAAATCCATGCCCATATCCCTCCATATCCCGACAGTGCTGTGATTCATGGCTGGCCACGAGTCCCTGGGAGCAGAGTGGACGGGCTGACACAACAGCACCAGCTTTGTTTCCTCATTTTCCTAAAGCTTCTCATGACCTTTCAAAGAAACCTCACACGAGTTCTCTGCCATTTCTCCTCTCCCTTTCATCCTGCAGGATCAGCCCCTGGACAAAGCGAGGTCTTATTGCCACCAGCCCCTATTTATCATTTATCATCAGCTAAAGTGTGTTTGCGACGGAGGATAAATTTGATGTATTTTTTTTTATTATTTCAAGGAGGATCTTCAACTTCTGCCAACAGCATTAACAATCTGTAGAGTAATGAGGTGCTGTTGATGGTCTCAGGCAGGTCTAGACACAAACATAATTGCCTTCTGTGCTGTTGGAGTTCATTAAGGCAGACGTGTTGCAGACCAAACCCCCACATCACAAAGCGCGGCTCAGTCCCAAATATTGGCAGCCCAGGGAAGGACAGACCCCTGACCCCTCCTGATGTCCCCCAGACAGAACTGGGGTGTTTAATGGGGCAGTTCCATGGCTCTCTCCAAACAGTCTGTGCTGGAACCAGAGCTGGTCTGCCCCACCTTTGGGCCCGGTTTTGGCCATGGTGCTGCAAGGCTCGGCTCTGGGAACGGCCCTTGACGAGGCTTTGCTGGATGGGCCATGGCAGAGCTCCACACATACCCAGGGCAAACCATCTGCCAGCAGCTCCAGCAGCCCCAGAGGCAGCCCTGGTACCAGAGGGCATTGTTAGTGCCAATTAACACCAATTATTCCTCCAGGAGAGATCAGCAGGATGGGCCAGGTACTGTGTGGGCTCCTCTCTCTGAGCTGCTCCTCCCAAGCACAGAAGGGCTGGGCTGGGTTTCAGGGATCCTCTCTCAGCCCTTTTGACCCCAGGAGCTGCCCCTTTTTAACATGCCACAAACCATCATGTCACCCCAACATACTCACTCATATTCCCACCTGGATCTGCAGCTCCCGGTGTTGTCAACACTGGGAAGTGGAGCATTGGGAATCACAGAATCATAGAATCATGGAATGGTTTGGGTGGGAAGGGACCTTAAAGCTCATCTCCTTCCACCCCTGCCCTGGGCAGGACACGTCCCACTAGATCAGGTTGGTCCAAGCCCCATCCAACCTGGCCTGGAACATTCCAGGGGTGGGGCACCTGCAGAGGATTTAAACTGGACACCTGCTCTCCACAGGAAGCCCAGCTCCCTATCCCAGCCCCCTGTTCCCCACTCTGCTGGATCAGAGCAGAGCCCCCCACCAAGGGTGCACTCACCAACCCCAGGCTGCTCCCCTCTGCCCCAAAACCACACTGGAGGCACACCTGGGACCCTCCAGAAACCTCCCAAACCACCCCAAGGCAAACACCGGGATAAAGCAGCTTTTGGGGCTGGGGAGGGGATTTGGGGTGTGAGCCCCCCCGAGCTGCAGGTGTCGGGGTGGGAGCTCCAAGGGGCTTAACCAGGCTCTGTCTGTGGTGACAAAAGCTCCCCCTAATCAGCACAATAAATTACCGCGGTGCCCTCTCTGGGCTGCAGCCCCATGCAAATTGAGCCGAGCACTCCATCGTTATCCCGGCGCTCTAATTAGGCTTCCCAGCACTGAGAGCGGGGTGGAGCCCGTGCAGGGCCATTCCTTACTCCTTAATGATGTTCTCCCTTCCCGGGAACAGCTCCGGGGGACGCTGTGTGCGCAGACAGAAAGGGCAGCTCGTTTTGTTAAACGCATCCCTTGATCCTCTGAAAAAAAAAAAGAAAAAAAAAAGGAAAAGCCTGGGATCAGCATCACATGGGGGAATTGCTGTCATCACGCTGCATCTCCTCCAGGAGTGGTTTAATCCCTCCTGGAGCTGGAACCCTCCCAGGCTCTTGCAGCAAAGGAGCTTTTAAGCCATCCAAGAGAAGCAGGGAGTGATGGACTTCCCTGGGACCAGAGTGGAGGAAAAACAGCCCATTTTTCAGGAGACAAACACAAACACTTTGCTTCCTGCTAGTGCTGCATGACCTGGAGCTGAAAGGTTTCCTGTGATAGAGCTTTGGCTGTAATTAAAAACCCACAACCACTCACCTAATGGTTTGAATCCCTGGATCTCTCCCCGCATCCATCGGCGTGGTTCCGGTAGCCACTTTGCATCGCAGATCCCAGGCCCTGCTGTGGGTTCTTCCCAGGTCCAGACCCCCCAGTTTGGATTCATCATGAATCCCAGAAGGGTTTGGGTTGGAATGGACCTTAAATGATATCCAGTGCCACCCCCTGCCATGGGCAGGGACACCTTCCACTATCCCAGGCTGCTCCAAGGCCTGTCCAACCTGGCCTTGGACACTTCCAGGGATGGGGCAGCCACACATATTTGTATCTCAGGAGAGCTTGGCTGCTTTTCCCCCCTCAAAGCTTCCCATCCAAGCTCCAAAAGTCAGCCAGCAAAAGAAAAGGTTATAAAACCTTAGCTGCATCACTGGCCGCGGACACAATTCCTGCAGAGCCCGGCAGGACCAGCAGCAGGGACACGGATGTGTGTGCAGTGAGGAATTTTGGGTGCAAACAGGAGAAGAGATGGAGCAGTGGCCGTACCCCCACCCCACCCCACAGGTACTCACTGCCCACAGCAGTGCCAGCCCTCCCCCGGCAAAACACCACTAGGAAACAGAACACAAGGGAAAAAAACCCAGGCATAAATGATGGATGTGCCAAGCCTTTGGGTAATTAACGTCACCCTGAGCTGGCTGGGGAAGCTGCACCTCAGCCCTGCCCGGTGTTGTGCTAATTAAAGGCCGATTTTGTTCCGGGGAGCCCTTTGTGTGAGGCAGTTCACACAATCCAGCCTGAATTTTATGACCTGTGGGCTCGGTGCAGTGGGTAAACTGATGATCCTGGATTGTGCAGTGCTCATTAAACCTTAATGCTGGGTGTGCTTCCTGGAAGGCAACTAATCATCTCTGGAATAATGGGACAAAGCTCCACTCCCCCCAGTCCTTCCCTGGAATCAGGAGCCACCACGGCACCGCCCATCCCACCTGAGGAGAGGATGGAAACTTCCTTCACTTCTATCCTGCCAGTGAGGAATTCCAGGGATTAGGAGGTGGTTCCTGCACTGAGCAGGCCTGCAGGAACCAGGATTACAGGAATTATCATGGAATCACAGAATGGTTTGGGCTGGAAGGGACATTAAAACTCATCCAGTGCCACCCCCTGCCATGGGCAAGGACACCTTCCACTAGCCCAGGTTGCTCCAAGCCCTGTCCAACCTGGCCTTGGACACTTCCAGGGATCCAGGGGCAGCCACAGCTTCTCTGGGCAACCTGTGCCAGGGCCTGCCCACCCTCACAGGGAACAATCCCTTCCCCATATCCCATCTAACCCTGCCCTCTGGCAGTTTGAAGTTACAAATTCCATCATGAGGTGATGCCAGTGAGGACCATTCCGACACCTTTCCAAGGACTGTCGTCTGTCCCTGTGTCCATCCCAGCCTCCGGTGCTCGGCTCCTCATCCGCCGCCGCTTTTTCCGGGAGCACTTTGTGCCTCTGTGGGATTTTATTAAAGTGTGCCAAACAATTCTAATTTATTCCTGCCAGCTCAAACGATAATTTCTCTCCACTCCTGTTTTCCTAAATTGCTACCTTTATTTTTGCAATGTGTATATAATTACCAAATGTTACTCGATTCCACCCAAAATTCCTCTCCTTGGAATAGCGGTGATGTCTACTCACTGCTGTCAATTTTTTTTTAAATGTTATGATTGATAAAATTAAACTGTGAAGCAAGGCATGAAATCTGTCTCATAGACACCATTTTTTTTTTTTTTGCTTGGCAAGAGGAGAAAACAATGCCAGGCAGAGAGGAATCCACAAAATGATTCACTGGAGAATGGGGGGAAACTTGTGGTTTTTTGCTTGAAGAACTTAATAAGACATCCAGAGCCACTCTGAGCTGGATTGTTATATTCAATTACTTATGAGGCCCCAAGTTTCTCCACTTTAATTGCTCGAAGCAGGGAAGCTTTAGTCACAGTGTAATGTACCCAGGCATGTACGGGGTTTAATGAATCATCCTAACTCTGCACTCCAAGCAATTAGGTAAATCTGGCTGTTAGTTAGTGAGGCATAAAATAAATTTAATCTCTCTTCTAAAAAATCAATTATAGTGCTGTAATGTATAATTCAATTTGGGTCATGCTACATAAATTTTCTGGTTTTAGTATGTTTTTCAGGCGGTTGTTATTAGGTTTGCAGGCTGCATGTGTGTGAGTGCGGGGAGGGGATGCTTTGGGAAACATCCCCAAAGTTCCAGCAGGAAATGGAGGGATAGGACAAGGAGTTATGGGTTTAAACTGAGAGAGGGGAAATTTAGACAGGGAGACCTTAGAGCCCCTTCCAGTGCCTAAAAGGGCTCCAAGAAAGCTGGAGAGGGACTTGGGATAAGGTCTGTAGTGACAGGATGAAAGGGAATGGCTTCCCACTACCAGAGGGCAGGGACGGATGGGATATTGAGAAGGAATTCCTGGCTGGGAGGGTGGTGAGGCCCTGGCACAGGTTGCCCAGAGAAGCTGTGGCTGCCCCTGGATCCCTGGAAGTGTCCAAGGCCAGGTTGGATGGGGCTTGGAGCCACCTGGGCTAGTGGAAGGTGTCCCTGCCCATGGCAGGGGATGGGACAGGATGGGCTTTAAGGTCCCTTCCAGCCCAAACCATCCCAGGATCCCATGAATCTAAAACATCCTGGCTGCTGCTGGAAGGCAGCGGATGTGGTGGCACAACCCCAGTGTTGCCTCTGGCATGGCAAGGCTGGGATCTCCTCTCCTGCCTGCAGGACCCTGTGGTGCCCTCCTGCTCCACATGGGAATCCCTCCAAAATCAAGGCAGTGCTGGAGCCTCGAAATGCCGGGAGCAGGTGAGTCATGGGCTGCTGCTGCACAGCGGGAATCGCCAGGTGTGGGAAGCACCCACGCTTGGAATGGCGTGGGAGCTGCTGGGCCTTCCAGTGAAACACAGGGCAGCAACAGCAAAAGGCTGTGAGTGCCCTGGGGCACCTCCCGGGCACCGGCAGGGCAGGGAGGTCCCGATAAAGTGGCACATTGTTGGGTGTTCCCTCCCGGCACCAGGGGCTGGCACTGCTGGGACACACAGGGCTGCTCCCCTGCCCATGGATCTCGCTCTGCATTTTCACAGGAAAGCCCAAAGGAAAAGGCTTTGCTGGCTCTGCGATAGGACAGAACCTGCTGGAAGAGCAGGAGTTTTAAACCATGTTTTCCCAGAGGGAGTAGGGTGTGATGCCATAGAATCACGGAATCATTTGGGCTGGAAAAAATCACAGAAGATGGAATCACAGAATGGTTTGCGTTGCAAGGGACCTTAAAGCTCATCCAGTGCCACCCCTGCCATGGGCAGGGACACCTTCCACTAGCCCAGGTTGCTCCAAGCCCCATCCAACCTGGCCTTGGACACTTCCAGGGATCCAGGGGCAGCCACAGCTTCTCTGGGCAACCTGTGCCAGGGCCTCCCCACCATCCTAGGGAACAATTCCTTCTGAACATCAAAACTAAATTGTTGAGATCCCTGAATTCCTCAAGTCCAACCAAAGCCAAGAAGCAGCAGAGAGTCCCTGAGGACACTGGAACATGGAAACCCAGCGGGGAGCCCAAGCACAGGCTCTGCTTCCAGAGGGTTTCCCCTTTCCCGGCCCGATTCCTGCTCCCCCAGGCATGTGGCAGTGCCAGCACCGCCCTCTGGCAGGACACTGGGGCCGCTGGAGGGGCTGGGGCCAGGTTTTGGTGGGCACAGCCGTGCTCTGCATCCCGGGGAAGCCAAGGGAGCGCATTCCCGGCGCCTCCAGCGCCGTTCCCGGCACACGGAGCCTGCGCACAGCACCGAGAGAGGCTTAATCTCCTAATTAAGCTTTGCTTCTCAGTGGGTGATCAGGGCTTCGCAGTTTATTAAAGCCTTTCCTCTTTTGATAATCTTTTCCTCTGCTTCCATTTCTTTTGGAGGAGGATTCTATCTAAAGCTCCCTCCAGCTGCCCAGTCTCTGACAAAACAAATTACCCCGGCCGTTTTTATACTGATTGGGAATTTTTCCACCCCCACATCTCCTTTCTGAAGTAAAAAACCCAATAGATATTTATATTTATTCACATGGAATGTACTTCCCGATCCCTGAAAACCCTAATGAGTTTTCACGCAGCTTCCAAGGCTCTCACTCTTATTTATTTAATTCCTTTATTGATTGGGAACATTCTAAAAACCTTTGTTTGCAATCTGCATCTGCTTTGGGGCTTCAGGGCTGACTAACAAACACCCAAAATAGGAGGTGGGAATAATGACAGGGAAGCCATTCCACACACGGACGCGTTACGTCCCGTCTGGCTCCATCCATGAGATAAGTGTTATTTAAAATCTACCAGCCAAGTGCAGATTTTATTGCAGCACAACCTCCCAACTGCAAAAAAAAAAAAACCCTCCTCAACCCTCTGTCAAAATAAGCTCTCGCTATTGTTAGGCCAGCCCAACGTGTTGCTGAGCATTCCTTCCTCCTCACCAGCTCAGTGGAGTTTATTCCCTGGATTTTGAGCTCCAGGCATGTGGAGCTGGGGGATCCCCCCAGGGTGAACCCACAGGGAAGCGATGCTGGGTCCAGGCTCCTTAAGGACCAGGCTGGACTTCGACCCCACATGTGCAAACAGGGCATATTTCCAGAATTTCATGCAAGTCAGAGGATGGTCCTGCTCCAGGGCTCACCTCCAGAGAGGTGGGAATAACCCCAGTTCCAGCACAGCCTGAAATGGCTCTGGGCAGTGGGATGTGTTCCTGTGGCCTCATCCCTCCCAGAGATGTCCCCTCAGGCTGCTCAGAGCCCAGACACACCCCAATTTTGGGAGGCAGGGCACATCCATCCGCTCTCCATCCCAGAGTGGGATCTGCAGGAAGAACTTCCCTGACACCCTCGGTTTGGTACCACAGAGGGGATTTCAAATTAAAGCTCCCAAATTAAAGTGCTTGGCCTTAATTACACCATGGCTGGAGGTGTCCTGGAGCAGACAGGAACTCACACACTCCAGAAGCTGGGCTTGGCCTTTCATCCCTGTCACCACGACCTAATAATGATCCCAGATGGAACCATCACTCCCAGTCCCACACGTTGGTCTGGAAGATGTATCGGCATTTCATACAATCCTGGAATGGTTTGGGATGGAAGGAACCTTAAAGCTCATCCAATTCTATCCCCACCATGGGCAGGGACACCTTCCACTAGACCAGGTGGCTCCAAGCCCCGTCCAACCTGACCTTGGACACTTCCAGGGATGGAGCAGCCACAGCTTCTCTGGGCAACCTGTGCCAGGGCCTCACCACCCTCACAGGGGAGAATTTATTCAAGATCTAATCACTAATTCCATGATCAATATGCTCAGTGGGCTTTCAGGAATGGCCCCAGTCCCGTGCTCCTGCCATGCTGAAATTCCCCCAAACCAGGTTTTAAGGGAACCTGTTCCCTCCAGCCCAGCTCCCAAACAGGGGGGGTTAATCAGGCCAATAACCAACGCTAAATTAGGAGTGAATTAGTGCAAAATAATCGTTAAGCCCTCCCAGTTCCTAAACTCCAGCAGACCTTTCCCATCCTTTGATGTGCCTGGGTTTTAATAAGCCCTGGAGAGGTTCCAGGACCACAGGGGACGCGTGAGAAATCGGACATATAAATATATCCCCGCCATGTGTCCGAGCGCCCGCGGGGACGGACACACACGGGGGCCGTGGGGCACATCCTGATGGATCCTGAACCCTCCTCCTCCTGGGATCCTATTTTCACACTCGTAGCAGAGCTGACCTTTGGCTGGGGCTGCCAGCTGCTTATAATTTTGACAGATGCAAGCACATTTCTGGGAAGCCGTATCCCGCCGGTGGCTAAAGATCAACAGGCTCTGCTCAGGCGTTAGGAAGATTGATTGGCTCAGGAGAATCCCATTTACAGCCCCAACTGAGAATAGGTTTACCACGGAGAGGCGTTAATGACTTTGATATCGACGATCTAAATATGTCAACCTGCGACTCGTGTTGGTATTAAGGCACACTATATTTATACAAAACAGCCATTAGCAGAATGCTAATTAATGTGATTCACTTTCCAAGTAAATCCCGGCCCTTCCAAGTGGTGTAATGCAAGACTTTAATCTGCCTGGAACTGCTGCTGCGCCCGGTCATTCCTCGGGATTAGCCAGATTTATTTTTGCTGATGTTTCACATGGCACCCTCCGGGTTGGGTTGTTGTACCAGGGCTGGTGCCCCTGGGTGCTTCCCAAAGGCTCCTGAGAGACAACTCAATCTGGACAGTCCCAGTCCCACAACCTGCCTGAGCAGGTACAGGAACCAGCTCAGGTCCACAGAGCCCAGATCACAGGGTTTGGGAGGGAGGGACCTTAAAGACATTCCTGTTCCACCCCCTGCCATGGGCAGGGACACCTTCCACCAGCCCAGGTGGCTCCAAGGCCCGTCCAACCTGGCCCTGGACACTTCCAGGGATCCAGGGGCAGCCACAGCTTCTCTGGGCGACCTGTGCCAGGGCCTCCCCACCCTCTCAGCCAACAACTCCTTCCCAATATCCCATCTCTTCCTGCCCTCTGGCAGTGGGAAGATATTCCCTGTGTCCTGTCCCTCCAGTCCTTGTCCCAGGTCCCTCTCTAGCTCTCCTGGAGCCCCTTTAGGTACCAGAAGGTGCTCTAAGGTCTCTCTGGAGAGACCTACCCTGAAATGGGATGAGCTGGGAATGCCAGCACTGTTCTCCCTTTGCAGGAGCTCATTAATGCTCTGGGATTTTCTCCTGCACACATATGGGCTGATCCTGGGACAGATGGAACCCTGGAGAAGGTGAGTCATGGACTGGCTGCTCCACAGAGCCTCTGCTCCATCACCCTGCAGGGTGGCCTGGAGAAAGACTTGGAGCTCCCCCAGGCTCTCCAAGCCAGCCCTGGCTGCCCAGTGAGCCCTGGGAGGGTGTGACAGTCTCTCTTGGAGGACGTGTCACCCCCTCTGGCCTCTGCTGCCAGGCCCAGGTTGGGAATAGCCCTGCTGGCGATGGAAGCTGCGCCTCGGCAGGTGCTCCTCTGTATAGGGGGCAATTAAATGAGGGAGTTAAGGAGTTTTATCCCAGCTGCCCAGGCTCCAGGAGCATCTGGATCAGTCTGGACCAATCCCTGCCATGCTCACGGGCCAGCAGAGCACAGCACTCACATCACCCCGGCCATGAGCCTCCTCCGGGCTGCATTCAGGCACCAAAGCCTGAATCTATGGATTACATCCAGTTTTGCTGCCTAAAGCTTGCACGGGGGAAGAGGCTGGCAATCCTGGCCTGAAAGGTGCCACGAGAGGAGCCAAATTAAGCCAATCTTAATCGCCACCGACTCCCTCTTGGCTGTGCCCTTGAGCAGGGAGAGCTGCAGAGCCAAGGCACGGCGGTTCCACAGCCAGGCACCGGGAAGCTGCTGCCACCGGGAAGATTAATGGAGCAGAGGCACAAAAATAGGAAGGAAAATGAAAAGCGAGTAAACACAGAGCTGCTAAAACGCTCTGCTGCTCCCCAAACACCCCGGTCACTGGAGGCTCCCCTCCCCCCCACTGACAGGCCGTGACACCAATCCCATTAGCAGCCCATTAGCAGACATGCAAGATATTTTTTTCTCCTTAAAAATGTGAACAAGTGCCTTGGGAGAGGCGGGAAAGGTTTATCCAGGAGCAAAACAAAGCTGCCTCTCTCCACAAGCTGCTCTGACCGGGAAATGATGGTGAAACTGGGTGAATTTACTCCCAAAGCCTTCACCGTGCTGCTCCTTTGTCCTGAATTTGGTGATGGTTTTAAACATTGTGCTCATGGAAGATGCTGTGGGATGGCAAGAACCCCCCTTGCCAGATCAGTGCATCATTTGTTCTGCAGAAATCTCGATGGGCAGGGACAACTTCCACTAGCCCAGGTTGCTCCAAGACCTGTCCAACCTGGCCTTGGACACTTCCAGGGATCCAGGGGCAGCCACAGCTTCTCTGGGAAACGTGGGCCAGGGCCTCTCCACCCTCACAGGCAAAAATTCCTTCCCAATATCCCATCTCTTCCTGCCCTCAGGCAGTGGGAAGCCATTCCCTGTGTCTTGTCTCTCCAGGCCCTTGTCCCAAGTCCCTCTCCAGAGACATCCCTTCTGGAAATGATCAGCCACATAAAAACCTGCTTTTTTTTCCTACTGAGCCAGAAAAGCCCAGAAAGTGCTGAGGCCCTTCAACAACAAGGAGCATTGGGGCAGCTCCAGGGCTTCTCCTCGCAGCCAAAAAGTCTTTTTCTAAAAAAAAAAAAGAAAACAAAAAGCGGTCTGCGTGTCCAAGGCCACAGGCGAGGGGCCGGGCAGCTGCTCCCGGGCTCTGCTGCGCCGGGACACGGCGAGATTCCAGGGATGCAGCCAGGAGGGATGAAAGACGGCGGCTGTGGCTGCTGCCTGCGGGGGTGAGCGGGGTCTGACAGCTCCGTGTGGGCAGCCGGGGAGGTCCCTCCTTGGGTGACACGCCGAGGGCAGATCCCGGCTGCTGCCGGAGCCGGGGCCAGAGCCTTGGCTGACACCCAGCGCGCCCCGGCCAGCGCCAACAGCGCACATTTTGGCTCATTACGCCGCATTTTCACCCAAGGCGGTGCCAAGTAACACCTCTGAGACGGGAAACTCGGAGCCTGTGCAGGCTGGGGGGGGCCGGGCCCGGGGAGTCACTGGGGCCAGGGTGACACCAGCTAGGTCGGTGACATTTGTCATCGCTGCCACCGCCCACGGGGGTGCTGCCAGTGCAGGCGCTTCCCACTGGAGCTGGGACAGGGGAGGAGCCCGACTATCCCCCTCCTGCCTCTGCTGAGAGCATGACCCGGACCAAAACCCTCTGGGACGGGCGCTCGGGGTAAGTGGAAAATCCCGTGGGGGGAACTAATGGTGCAGGATCCTCGTGGGATCCCGGGATGGGATGCTGGGAGGGAGGCAGGCTGTGCACCTGGAGGAGGGGAGCCTCCTGCTCCAGCCTGGATGCCACGGGCAGTGGGAATCACGGAATCATTTAGGTTGGAAAAGACCTCTGAGGTCATTGAGTCCAACCTTTGACTGAGAGAAGGAAAAGGCTCTGGCAGAGCAGCATCAAGCTGCATCAAGCACCCACCTTCCTGGGAAAGGGACCCCTTTATTCTCCTCTCCAGGGGAATTTCTCCAGCATTTTACCATTCTGCAGCTCCTCTGATTCTTGGGATCCCCCCCTCAGTCCCTCCCACAGCCCAGGGCTAAGCCCAGGCTTAAGGCAGCACCCTGAGGGACCCACACATCCCTGTTATCATCTCCCTCCCCAGCAGCACATCCCAGCAGCACATCCCGGCCTCCAACACATTCCAGCTGGAAGGCTCGGCCATAAATCTTGTGGGGGCTGCAGGAGCTCCCCCTGACCCCGATGTGTGTCGGCTCCCTCCTACCCCCGGCACGGCCGCGGCCGCTCCCGAGCCGCTGACAGCCCGGGCGGGGGGAACATCTGGCTCTGCTCAGAGCCCCGCCACAGGCAGGGGAAGGGAGAGATACAATGTGCAATTCCCATATACAATGTGCAATTCCCATCCCAGCCGTGCTTTAACGCTCCTGCGCTCGGTGCCCTCCGGAAAATCAAAGGAATGAAGTGTTCCAATGACAGCCCGGCCCGGGAAGTGCAGCCGGAGCAGCGTGTGGGGCACGGGGGGGGGGAGCAGGGGCTGCAGGAACAGGGATTAGGAGCATAATCCCGCTCTCCCAGTGGGTTTGTGTCTGGGGTTGTATCAGTTTTCCACAGCTCAGGGAAGGTTCTCCCCAGCCCTGGGCTGCTGAGGAGGTCGGTGGGTTCATCGTGATGCACCCGAGGCAAAGCATCAGCAAAGACTCCCCCCTTCAGGAGAGGGACCCCCAGGGCAGCTCCATGGCTTTGCCTGGCTCGGCCCTTCCCGGGATTCTCCGCAGAGCTTCACACCCAGGGAAAATGGGTTCCAGAAAGTTGACATCTGGGATACATCTCTGGGATAAAAATAGTTTAAATGGGGCAACATGGAGGGGTGGATGGATCACAGGCCATGAGGAACTCACCAGAAAAGACCTTTTTCAAGGGAAACCATCCTAAAATTCAGCAAATTAGGAGAAACATGGACCTGTTGGAGCAATTCCATAGGAGGCCACAGAGATACTCCAGGGCTGGAGCCACTCTGCTCTGGAGCCAGGCTGGGAGAGCTGGGAGGGTTTACCTGGAGAAGAGAAGGCTCCAGGGAGAGCTGAGAGCCCCTTGCAGGGCCTAAAGGGGCTCCAGGAGAGCTGGAGAGGGACTGGGGACAAGGGATGGAGGGACAGGACACAGGGAATGGCTTCCCACTGCCAGAGGGCAGGGATAGATGGGATATTGGGAAGAAATTGTTTCCTGTGAGGGTGGGGAGGCCCTGGCCCAGGTTGCCCAGAGAAGCTGTGGCTGCCCCTGGATCCCTGGAAGTGTCCAAGGCCAGGTTGGATGGGGCTTGGAGCCACCACAAACCACCGAGTGATGCCCATGGGGCACCTCCCCCTTTCCGTGCCAGGGATCACCTACATCCCACCAGATCCTGCCCTTAAGTCCCCCCGAGCTCACACTGTATCCAGGAGCAAAGGAAATCACACATGAACACTCATCCCATCCATCCACCTGCATATCCCTGGCTCTGAGTTCTCCTGGCACCGGGGCTGCCCCTTCCCACATCCCCAACCCTGCGCCGGGGGATGATCGGGTGGATTTGCAACATGTTTGTTTCCTTAATTGTCTCCCTGCTCTGTTTTCTAATTGGAGATGTCTTAACACAAATAATTATAGCTGAGTAACTGATTAATCATTCAAATGAAATTAAAACTGAGCGAGTGATTTAATATATTTAGATAACGCACATGTGCAGGGGGAAAAAAAGCGACACTTATCTCCAATTGTCACTCCAAAAGGATGAGCTCCAATTATGGATGTGGGGAGAAAACAGAGGTGTAAAGTTCAGAATCCAAATTATTGTGTAAACTGTTGACACATTCTGAACACTGTTATTTAAATGCCATTAAATAGATATTTAAATGAGAATGAGTAATTGCATCAATAATTCATTTGCGGCTTAAATAGAAACTTCCACGCAACGTTTGCTGTAGGAACAGGACAGCTTGGCTTTGATGCTTTGAAATGTTGGGATGGAGGAAGAGTCTCTAAAATGCATTTAAAAGCAGCCCCAAGGCTGAGGTCTGATCCCAAACCAGACGAGAGGTGAAGAAAAACACAAGAATTCCCATTTCTTGCCTTCCCATTGAGGATGTGAGGCTGCAGAGGTGGCCTGGTGTGTTGAGACCTGCAGGTCTCCATTCCTGGGAATCCATTGCTCAACAGAGACGTGGGATTGGAACCGGCAGACGATGTTTTCCCAATTATTTCATAATAACGGGAGCCCCTCCCCTGCCCCCGGACAGCAAACACCACGTGGGGACTCTGGAATTGGGGGTGGGTTGTGTTTGCTGCCTGTGCAGGCAGGGCCCAGCCCCTGCCTGGGATTTGGGCTCTTCAGAGTGAGCCCTCGTGCTCCCCACTGTGAGATTGGTGTCTCACAGGGCTGTGCTGGCACGGAATGGTGGAGTAAGGGAATTGAGTGGGAAGGGACCTTGAAGTCACCCAGTTCCACCCCCTGCCATGGGCAGGGACACCTTTCACTAGCCCAGCCTGGCCTTGGACACTTCCAGGGATCCAGGGGCAGCCACAGCTTCTCTGGGAAACCTGGACCAGGGCCTCACCACCCTCCCAGACAGGAATTCCTTCCCAATATCCCATCTATCCCTGCCCTCTGGCAGTGGGAAGCCATTCCCTGTGTCCTGTCCCTCCATCCCTTGTCCCCAGTCCCTCTCCAGCTCTCCTGGAGCCCCTTTAGGCCCTGCAAGGGGCTCTCAGATCTCCCTGCAGCCTTCTCTTCTCCAGGAGAACATTCCCAGCTCTCCCAGCCTGGCTCCAGAGCAGAGGGGCTCCAGCCCTGGAGCAGCTCCGTGGCCTCCTCTGGACTCTCTCCAGCAGCTCCACGTCCTTGTGCTGTTGTTTCCCAGAGCTGGAGGCAGCTCTGCAGGTGGGGTCTCACCTGAGTGGGGCAGAGGGGCAGAATCCCCCCTTGCCCTGCTGGGAATGAGCCCAGGTTATGGTTGCTCAAGACACTCGAGACCTTTCTCTCCATGAGGAGCTGGGATCTGGGAGGTGCAGGAATGTGGTGGGGATGGCTCAGCTTTATCCCAGATCCTGGGGAGGCTCCAAGAACACCAACCCCCCTCTTGTCCCTGCTCCCAGCACAAGGTGTATATATATATATATATAAAAATATATATTACTTAGCGCTGCTGCGTTAAAAATATGATTGTCAGCCTCTGTAATTTTCCAGTGACAGCTCGAAAAGAAACAGCTGAGCCACAGAGCTCCAGCTCCACATGCCATCTATTTCTCCTGTCAGCTCCAGAGAGATCTTAATTATAATGGCTTTTGGTGCTCATTCCTTCCTAATGCTGTAACAGGGAGATGATTGCAGCCGTAAATGAGCGATCAGTCTATTCCCTGCTGGGAAGTAAAACTGGTTGTCAGGCTGGGGAGGGCCAGCTCTGCCAGAAACGGCTCCCCAGCTCCAGCTCCCGTTGCAGGCTGGAGATAAAATTGAATTTGGCTTAGTCAGAGCTGCGAGTTACAGGGCACAGGGTGGTAATTGGGCCAGGAATGGAGAGGAGAGAGAGGTTTCAGTGGCTGCAGAGCCAGTGAGGGTCGATGCTGTGTCGGCTGCAATAGGGATCACAGAACCACAGGACCACAGGATCTGCTGAGCTGGGAGGGATCCACAAGGATCATCAGTCCAACCCTTATCCCTGCACAGGCCCATCCCCAAGAGTCACCCCCTGTGCCCCAGAGGATCATCCAAACCCTCCTGGAGCTCTGGCAGCCTTGGGGCTGTGCCCACTGCCCTGGGGAGCCTGGTCAGTGCCCAAACGCCCTCTGGGGGAAGAACCTTGTCCTGAGATCCAACCTGACCCTGCCCTGACACAGCTCCAGCCATTCCCTGGGTCCTGTCCTTGGTCCCACAGAGCAGAGCTCAGGATGAGCCTGGCCCTGGTCTCTGGCTTGGCTGGCACTGGCTCAGGGCTGCTGTGTCCTTGTCACCCCCTCTGCATCTCAGGAGCTGCTGCACCCACTCAGCTTTGCCCGAATGAAGGCAAATTCCAGCCAGGGAAGAGGTTTCCAATGGATGTCAGAAAGTTTGGGATTTCTCTGACCCAAGGCAGAAGCAAAGCCCAGGGGACTCATGGGATCATGTCCCCTTGCTCCAGCAGGTGAAGGAGCCTCACATGGGAAGGAAAACACAGGGAAAAACCCCACTAAAAGCCATTCCTGAACACATTCAGCCTCTTCTCCCAGGGAACAAGGGACAGGAGGAGAGGAAGTGGCCTCAAGCTGCACCAGAGGAGGTTCTGGTTTGACATGAGGAGGAATTTGATCCTGGAAAGGGTGGTCAGGCCTTGGCAGGGGCTGCCCAGGGAGGTTTGGAGTCCCCAGCCCTGGAGGTGTCCCAGGAAGGCCTGGCCGTGGCACTCAGTGCTCTGGGCTGGGGGACAAGGTGGGGATGGGGCACAGGGTGGGATCCATGGGCTGGGAGGGCTTTTCCAGCCCCAGTGATTTTGACATTCTGTAAATGATTGTATGTTCCTGGAAAACATGCCCAGAGGCAGGGATAATTCACGTGTGTTTTATACACTCACAGGGAAAACCAGTGGTTATTAAGGACACTTTCAAACCTGAAGGTCATTTCCCAAAGATCTTCCATTTTCCCTGAGCTGCTCTCTCCCATGTCCCTGGACAACTCCACCATGAGGCATCCAGCACCCATTTTTCAGCCCACCCCAGGCTCCCATTTTGCCTTGTTTTCCTAATTTTAATTAGCAGGGAGTAAAGCCCCTTAAACCAGCACAGATACATATTTTCTATCGTATTACAAGAGGATTCGGCTTGGAGAACTGGGGAACAAAATACATTTATATATTAAAATATATCCTATCAGCCAAACCTGGTTTTGTCTAAATAATTCCAAAGGTTTCTAAGTCTCTTAACCTGCTGGTCAGCTCCAAATTAACCCCCTCACCCATCCCCATCAGATAAATTAATGTTTTTCCTTCTCTCTTCAACAGTGTCTTCTGGGAGACCAGTATTTACTGAGTCTTACCCAGGCCTCCCAGAAAACTCAAATACTCTGGATTTAAAGAGGAAAATGGGTGCAAGGAGTGGGGCTTTGCTCCATTTTCCCCGGGTTTGGAAGAACTCCTCACACCACACTCGTGCCCTCCCCTGACACAGTGCCAGGGCTGCTCCCTGCACGGCCAGGCTGCCACCTAAGCAATAAAATGATTTGCAAAGTCTTCAGAAGCTTATAAAAGTGATTGATAAGCTCATCTGCCAGGCCCTTCCTGCCTCTGAAAGCCTGGCTGGTAATCATAACATCTCAAAAAAAAAAAAAAAAAAAAAGATAAAAAATTGAAGTGTTGAAGCATTTTCAGGGCTCTGTTTGCAGCGGGCAAAGCCTGAACAGCCTCCCAAGGCAGGCTGAGCCCCCCAAATTAACCAAAATTAGCCCTCCCCTTCATCCCCAGCCCCACCATACCCAGATGGGCATGTCCCCTCTTGCTCTCCTGGCCCCAAGGAATTGGGCTTGGAAGCCTTCCCTGTTTCCCTTGTTCCGATCCCACATTGCCCAGGTGCCCCCCCGAGGGCCAGGGCGCTGCTTTAGCTCCTTTCCCAGCCGGTCACAGCTGACTGAAGCAATTTTCCAGCTGAAAAGGAAGCTGTGAAGGCCTCTCACGGGTCATGGGCCGCTGCTATTTCTGCTTCAGGGCTGCCACAGATTTATATATTGTTTAAAAAGGGAGAAATAAAAAAAAAACGAGCGAGGCAGAGCTCTGTGTCCCCTCCTGAGTTCCAAAGTCAGGAGATCGCTGACTCAAGTGCTGCAAGTCCCCAAACAGCAGAGTTGGCCTCACCCCCAGCCAACCAACAGGCCCCGTTATTGCCCTGCTCCGCTGGGCTATTTAAAGTGCAAAGACAGGGAATTATGCAGGGAAGAGTTATGCTCACCCTCAGCAAGGTAACGGCCACCAGAGATAAATAAAGTGGATGCACAGAGCTCCTGTGCCCGACCCCGGTGACTTTGTTGGGTTTGTATGGAAAATATATAGAAAATATACTGAAAATACAGAGAAAATATGTAGAAAATGTAGAGAAAATATAGAGATAGTATATAGAAAATATAGAGAAAATATAGAGAAAATATGGAGACAATATATAGAAAATATACAGAAAATATATATAAAATATAGAGAAAATATATATAAAATATGTGGATAATATGTAGAAAATATAGAGAAAATATGGAGAGAATATAGAGAAAATATACAGAAATATGTAGAAAATATGTAGAAAATATTGAGAAAATATGTAGAAATATAGAGAAAATATGTAGAAAATATGTGGAAAATATATATAAAATATATATAAAATATGTAGAAAATACAGAGAAAATATAGAAAAAATATAGAGAAAATATAGAGAAAACATTTAGAAAATATATAGAAAATGTGGCCTGGGGGGGTGGCAGCTCCCAAGTTGCCCTGGCCAGGGTGCCGCAGGCTCCACAGGGAATGCGACAGGCCCGGAGGGCTCTGGTCAGGACATCAGGACACACCGAGGAGGAATCTTGTCCCCTGAGGGCTCTGACACCAGAAATAGCCCTGTCCCTGTGAGCAAATCCTGTCCCTGCAGCCCAGAGTCCAAAGGGAAGGGACAGGGATGGCAAGTGCCACCCACAATGTGTCACCTCCGTGGCTCCATTGTCACCCTGGAATATGTTTCTCTCCAAAATCCCTTCATCCAGCCCCAGGCGGATTTTGTCCTGAGCCCCAAAGCCCCCAGCAGGCACAGGGCACGGAGGGCACAGCTCCTGGGCAGCACAAAGGTGAGAAAACATCCCATTTTTCAATGGGGTGGGATCTCAGAGGCTCATGGGATGGTTTGGGTGGGAAGGGACCTTAAAGACAATCCCATCCCACCCCCTGCCATGGGCAGGGACACCTTCCACTAGCCCAGGTGGCTCCAAGCCCCATCCAGTCTGGCCTTGGACACTTCCAGGGATCCAGGGGCATCAAAGCTGCTGCACTGCCACATTTCCAGCAGCTCTGGGGTGCTCCCAGCAACGGCTGGGGCTTTGCTGCACAAAAAGACCATTCAGATCCCCGCTTTTCCTTTTTTTATTGGCCCTCCGGTATTTTCTGGATCCTCATTGGTTTCCTCATCTTCCCATAATTCACCCAAACGGCCGAGGCTGTGCTTGGCTTCCCCTCAAGGTCAGTAAATCAAGGTCATTAATTAAAGGCAGCAATTTAGCAGCTCGCAGCCCAATTCCTGAGAAACTCACGCATCATTTGAGCGGGATTTTCATATCCTTCACTTGGAAGAAGAACAGACACGACTTTAGCAGAACAAAATGCACTTTTTTGGCAGCTCACAAAACCACTTCTGCTCCGTCGCAGGCACGTTCCTGCCTCTCCGTCTACCGCCCGGGGGTATCCAATACATCCTGGGGAAAGATGTGGAAATTCTTCCCTGAGAGGGTGGTGAGGCCCTGGCACAGGTTGCCCAGAGAAGCTGTGACTGCCCCTGGATCCCTGGAAGTGTCCAAGGCCAGGTTGGACGGGGCTTGGAGCCACCTGGGCTAGTGGAAGGTGTCCCTGCCCATGGCAGGGGGTGGCACTGGATGATTTTGAAGGTCCTCCAACCCAAACCATCCTGGAATTCTATGAACCTGCCCAGCGCCTCATCTTCCAGTAGGAATTCCCGTTGCTCCTGGATTTGCAGATGGCAAAACCTGGTCGGCTTCACCGGCCACAACCACAAAAACGTCCTTAAAAAATTTAAAAAAGCCAAATAAAATTTACAACTCGCTTAAAAAACCCAACTCGGATCTTTAGGAAAAAAACAAACAACCGAATGAACTTCTTTCTTTAAAAAGGTGGTTTTAATATTTATTATTATTACCATTATTATTTTCCTGAGGGAGCCGTGGCAGCGTGTCCTGCGCGCCGCTCGCGTCCCCACCCCCGGGGCCGGATCGGCCCCTTCAACCAGCCCCCAAATTTCCCTCTCCAGCAGCATTTCAAAGCAGAGATCTGAGCAGCAACCCAAACACGACACATGCAACCACTTAGGAGGCAATTAATAGCGGCGGAAGGGCCCTTGTTGGAGGCAGCAGAAGGAACGACATTACATTTCCGGAATAATGGCTGAAATTTGCCATTGTGTGTCATCGGGAATCACTTAGAGCAGTTTTGATCTCAGTTCTTGCTGTCAGGGTTCTAATGAATTAACAGATGACAGACTGGCGTAATGAGGCTCCGCTTTAAAGACGAGGCGACGTTGTTTTCTTGCTGTACTACTCGGATAATTTGGGATGTTTAAAAATAATTATGGCAGATGATTAATACCTTACACGTTCTCAGACGTCTCTCACGCGCAGCACAGGGCCCAGCCTGCCTTTGGAGGTGGTTTTGGGACCTGTAGAGCCCCAAATCCATCATTATACACCCTCAAAAAAACTTCATTGCATGCAGAACCGCCTTCGTTGCACCCCAAAATGACACCATTAAACACACAAAGAATCATTACACCCCTAAAAGGTCATTGTACCCCAAAAAAATCATTACAGACCCAAAAAAATCATTATACTCTTAAAACCCAACATTACACCCTAAAACCCATCGGTACACTCAAAAAAATCATTATACTCCAAAAAAATCAGCATTACACCGCAAAACATTATTATTACACCCTAAAAAGTATCATTACACCCAAACCCCATCATTACAATCCAAAATAACATCATTACACCCTAAACCCCATCATTATATCCTAAACCTCATCCTTACACCCTCAAAAACATTACACCCTAAAAATCATCATTATACCCTAAAACCCCAACATTACACCCCAAAAAACAGTATTACACCCCAAAAACATCATGACACTCAAAAATCCACATTAGATCCCAAAAAATCATCAATACACTCCCAAAAATCATCATTGCAGCCTAAAAATCATCATTACACTCAAAACAACACTGTTAGACCCCCCAAAAATCATCATTAAATCCCCCAAAAAATCATCATTGTGCCCCAGAAAAACATAATTCCACCCCAAAAGACATCATTCCACCCCAAAACATCATTCCATCCCAAAAACATCATTCCACCCCAAAAAACATCATTTCACCCCGAACACTGCAATCCGGGCTTGTGAGGAGATAAAACCCCACAATCCCTCTCCAGCGCTCCCAGGGGGGAATGTTTGCACCCCAAACCTCTCAGGTCCTTTGGGATGAGCTCCGTGGGCCTGGTGTGGGGTCATGGGGTTCAGGGCACCCAATCCAGGGGACAGACCAAGGTAAAATCCAAGGAAAAGGGCCCTTCCTGGCCGGGCCGGTTCCCCGCCCTCATTAAGGGGGCTGCGGGATCCCGTTCCTCTGCCGTGCAGAGGGACCACAAAGGCATATTCTCCCCAATGTTAAGTAAACAAACTTTTGCAAACTGCCTTTTATTGATTCCATACGGCCATCTGGTTTGAGGGAAAAAGGCTCCCCTCTCCCCCCCCCTTCCCTGTGAAAATATCCCAAGGTTAGGGGCTGGCAGAGGCTCAGCGTGGCTGAAAACCACCTCGTTTCCTCTGCGGTTCCCAACACAGGAAAGCGTTGAACTCGCCGAGAAATGTTGGAGGCTTAGTTGGTTTCCCCATCTGGTAGCCAGGCTGTGCCGCGAAAATTAAAGATATACATATGCAAATATCCCCAGCCCCGCTTCCAAGATCTAAAGAATTTTTATGATGTAACCACAAAAAGAGGTTATTTAATGTTGACAATATGTAGCGGAGCAAAAGCGCTCTCATGCTGCATATGGTAATGGAACTTATGGAAATGAAGCCGCGCTGCCCTGGCGGAGTAATGAAAAGCAGATTTCACCTTGAAGATTGTTTGAGCTGTTTAGCTTGTAATGACTTGGGGGGGGAAAAAAACCACCAAAGAAACCCGAAAAACATCGGTGTGAAAGTACAACCGGTGGCACCGTCCAAGGGCCTCGGCCCCAAGCCAGGGGTGTGGCACCGACCCACCAGGGGCGTGCCCCCGTCCCACTGGGAATGTCCACAGTGTAGGCAGGGCATGGACAAGCCCCCCAGGGGTGCTGGTGCAGCTTCCAACGTCTCCAGCAGCCACAGGGACAATGTGTCCCTCTGCCAAGAGCAGCTGAGGGATTCTGGATCAAGGGATGCAGGAAGAAGGGCACCCCACAGACCCTGGGGTGGGCAGGGTACCCACAGCGGTCCCCTTCCATCCACGTGCATCCATCCTGCTGGTGGCTGCCCACAGGATGGTGCCAGGCTTTCCAGTGGTACCCAGCACCAGGATGAGGAGAAATGGCCATAAAGCAAACACAAGTTCCACCTCAACACGAGGGAGAGCTTTCCATGGAGGTGGCAGAGCCCTGGAACAGCTGCCCAGGGAGGGTGTGGAGTCTCCCCC
This sequence comes from Neopelma chrysocephalum, assembly GCF_003984885.1. Lineage (NCBI taxonomy): Eukaryota > Metazoa > Chordata > Aves > Passeriformes > Pipridae > Neopelma > Neopelma chrysocephalum. The sequence continues at coordinate 14,335,438 of NW_020897736.1, read as the reverse complement.
TCTGGAGACATTCCAAACCCACCTGTTCCTGTGTCACCTGCTCCAGGTGACCCTGCCTGGGCAGGGGGTTGGTCTGGGTGATCTCCAGAGGGTCCTTCCAATCCCAGCTATTCTGGGATTCTGGGACTCCTCCTCGTGTCTTTGTGCCCTCCCAGGAATCGGGTACCACTCAGCTGAGAGACCCCAAGCCAGGGGACACGACGTGACCCCGAAGCCTCTGCACGGTGGACACACACCAGTCAGACACTGGTGCCCCCTGAACTGGGAGGGGTGGCAGTGCCACATCCCCAGAGCACTGTCCCACCTTCATCCAGGGACGTGGTGGGGGAGTGTGGGGCAACCTCCACCACCCCAACATCCCAATCCAACAGCATCAGCAGCACCCAACCCGTGAGCTCCCCAAAACCCATGAGCTCCCCAGTCAGTCAGAAACACCACCCAAGTCATGGAGACGACTCCAAGCCCTGCATTCCCAAAGCCACTTTTCACGGAGGAATGACTTATTGCTGCTGCTCAAATTAATGATGTTCTGCCCCTGTAACGAGCACCTTTGTATATTATGCGAGTGCTTTGCCTGTCATCGACAGCCTCAGAGAAGGATGTTTGAATTAACAAAATATTACTGTGATCTTCTCCCTGACAGGATGGAAGCAATAATATTTAGTGAGTAACTGAGCTCCCATCAATAATTCAGGAGACTGCAAAAATCTTGATCATCCAGCTGACTCCGAGAACAAAATAGTCGAGCTTTGTGCTTCCTGAGCCGAGATAAAACCACCAGCAGAAGGAAGAAGGTTAAAATTACGTGGGGAAAAAAACTAATTAAAAAGGCAGCCCACATGTAAGAAGGAGGGTAGGGAAAATGCTCTTTAAAGCAAGAGAAGCCACAGGTTTCCCAGTCTCCCTGTTTCTTCTGTGGGATCAGAGCCGAGGTGAGACCCCCCTGCAGAGCTGCCTCCAGCCCTGGGGAACAACAGCACAAGGACATGGAGCTGCTGGAGAGAGTCCAGAGGAGGCCACGGAGATGCTCCCAGGGCTGGAGCCCCTCTGCTCTGGAGCCAGGCTGGGAGAGCTGGGAATGTTCTCCTGGAGAAGAGAAGGCTGCAGGGAGATCTGAGAGCCCCTTGCAGGGCCTAAAGGGGCTCCAGGAGAGCTGGAGAGGGACTGGGGACAAGGGATGGAGGGACAGCACAAAGGGGAATGGCTTCCCAGTGCCAGAGGGCAGGGTTAGATGGGATACTGGGAAGGAATTCTTGGCTGGGAGGGTGGTGAGGCCCTGGCCCAGGTTGCCCAGAGAAGCTGTGGCTGCCCCTGGATCCCTGGAAGTGTCCAAGGCCAGGTTGGACGGGGCTTGGAGCCACCTGGGCTAGTGGAAGCTGTCCCTGCCCATGGCAGGGGTGGGATGGGATGAGCTGTAAGGCCCCTTCCAAGGCAAACCATTCCAGGATTCTGTGAATCCTCCAGACAGGTTCATTTTTGTTGTTGCTGTTGTCATTAACAGCCTGGGCTTCTCCTGGGAGCCTCCACTCATTGAGGCAAATAATTTGACAGGATGCCTTTTTGAGCATCACTGTTGGAAGCTACAGATATTCCCAGCTCAGGGCTGGGGATGTGCAGGGGCTCCCGATCTCCACCACGGAGAAGGAGTTGTCAGGGACCCTGGTGGAGGGAAGTTGGGAAGAAACAGGAAAGCAAAGAAGCCTCGGCTTCCCTGACAGGGCCAGACCTATTAAAGGAGCGTTTTAGGCCTCTGTAACACATAAATGCATCAAAGGGGGAAAGCAGATGAGAACAGATTCGTTTGCCTCGGAGAAATCCTGGCTCTGATCCGCAGGAAAGGTTCCGTGAGGATTGAAGTGCCCTCGGGCAGCAGAGCTCTTTTGTCTAAGACGTGTGTTTGCAGAGGGCGTTTTAGGGAGCAGCTTTTCCAGAGGGGATCCACCTCCCCCCTGCTCCCTCCCCACTCACTGGAATGCAGAGACAACCCCCCCGAATCCACGGTGATGGAAACATGAATCCTTTTTAGATAAAACCGTCATATCCCTGAGAAAAAGATGAACCAAGGCTGCATCAATCAGAGCATCAGAGGCCTCGGGATCAGGCTTCAGACCTGCTGATAGTCCCTGATGGGCTGGGCAACTGCTGGGCACCTTCCAGGGCCTGAAGGGGCTCCAGGAGAGCTGGAGAGGGACTGGGGACAAGGGATGGAGGGACAGGACACAGGGAATGGCTTCCCACTGCCAGAGGGCAGGGAGAGATGGGATATTGGGAAGGAATTCCTGGCTGGGAGGGTAGTGAAGTCCTGGCCCAGGTTTCCCAGAGAAGCTGTGGCTGCCCCTGGATCCCTGGAAGTGTGCAAGGCCAGGTTGGACGGGGCTTGGAGCAACCTGGGCTAATGGAAGGTGTCCCTGCCCCAAACCATTCCAGGATTTTCTGGTTCCACGAGTCTGGGCTCGCACCGGGATGCGCCGGCAGGGGGCGCCCGAGAGCGCCGAGCCGAACCCGGCCGAGAGGAGCCGAACTGAGCCGAGCCCAGCAGAGCCCGGCCTAACCCGGCCTAACCTGGCCTAAACCGGCCTAATCCGGCCTAACCCGGCCTAACCCGGCCTAACCCAGCCTAACCTGGCCTAACCTGGCCTGACACAGCCTGACACAGCCTAACCCAGCCTAACCTGGCCTAACCTGGCCTGACCCAGCCTAACCCAGCCTGACACACCTAACAAAGCTGAACTGAGCCTCAAACAGCTGAACTCAGCCGAGCGGGGCCAGACATCCCCCTGCTCCATCCCGCATCCCCCCACAGAGGAGATGCTGCATCGTTCCAGCACCTCATTCCCGCTGGGATGGCTTTGTTTTTCCATGGCCGGTCCCCCTTTGGGGCCCAAAATGCCCACTAAGCCCATGTGATGGGGTGCAGGGATGAGATGTTGGAGGAGGAGGTGGGAATGTGAGGTGCAGCATCACATGGAGCTCGTGTGTGTCCTGGTGTGCAGGCAGGAGTGACATGGAGGGATAGAGGGATGGAGGCATGAGGGATAAGGGATGGAGGGATAGAGGGATGGAGGGATAGACAGATGGAGGGATAGAGAGTTGGAGGGTTGGGGGGATGTAAGGCTGGAGGTTTGGAGGGACAGAGAGATGGAAGGGTGAAGGCATGGAGGGATGAGAAGGGATGGAGGATTGGAGGGATGAAAGGTTGGAGGGATGAAGGGATGGAAGGATGAAGGGATGGAGGGCTGGAAGGATGGAGGGTTGGGGGGATGGAGGAATGGAGTAGTGCCAGGGGGAAATCTGGCTGCACTTCCCACCCCCGGCATTTATTCCCACACTAAATCCATGTGTGACCTCAGGGCTGCCCATTCCGGACCATGGCAATGCCAAAATCCATGAAAAGCATGGAGCAACACCCCACAACATCCCCACAGACCAAACCAGGGTGAGCAAAGGGTTCCTGGGGCTCCCACAGCCCGTCCCTGTGCCAGGAGCTCCTGCGGCCCCGGAGCCGCCGCCGCAGCTTCATTTTTAATATTTAATGAGATAAAAGGTTGGAATTGCTTTTAAGCCTTAAATTGCCTTCACCCTTTTCATCTTTAAAAAAACACAAGGAGTAGTTTTTGGAGGTTGGGTGGGTTTCTTTAAGGGTTGTTCTAACGATCCCTGGTTGCCATTATGGTGCAAATCAGGCGCTTTCAAAGGCGGTGGGGGCACATTAAATGTTTCATTCCTCAGTCCCCATTCCTTTGTTTTTGATCTCCATTCCTATTGATTAAAGACACTGACTGCTCAATTTTGATTAAATCCTAAATCATAACTGGCTCACAAAACAACTGTGAGAGCTGACATTTATGGAGTTCAGTAAACTAGTTGTAAGAACAGGAGTGCGAGATGGAAAAAAATAATAAAATCCCTCTCCAAACAAACATCAGTTGACAGCAAACAGATGGTTTAGAGGCTCTTACTTGTAAACTGGAAAAATTAAGATTTGGCAGGTTCTGTGAAAAAAAAAAATAGTTGCAAAACATCTTAAAGTTTTCCCCTTCATATCCTGGTGTTGCTCTGGGCATCAGTTCAATATTTTCATAGGCTACTGCACGGAAAAGGCTCTGGATACATGAAAGCAGCTGGCATAAAAGGGCTTAGAAATACTGGTTAAGATTTATAGGAAGCAAGGCTGCCAGCATCCCAAAGATGCCGGATTTAAACCCAGCTCCTCAGCCCACCAATAAATCACCGCAACTTAGCGGCACAGCTGGAGCTTTGTCTCCAAAGGTGCAAGAAAAGTGGGGAAAATGGGCAGATTTTTGCAGATTTGTTGACTTACCCTGTGATAATGTTAAGGCAACGTTTTTGGGCAAAGTGCAGCAGAGTAAAACCAAACCTCTCGCTCACACAGGTGCCCCCAGGGGGGGAACACAGCCCAGGCTGACTTCATACGGACAGAACCCCTCCTGCTCAGGGCTGCGGGGGGAAAGGGTGAGGAAAACAGGGGAGGGATGTCCTGAATCCCACAGGGAGGCAGCTTGGGGAGTGGTTGTGCCAAGACCATTCGGCAGCATGGCCTAAGCCTGCTTGGGACTTTGGCCATCACCATGTCCTGTGGCAGTGTGTGACCCTTGGAATGTCCTGTGGCAGTGTGTGATCCTTGGAATGTCCCGTGGCAGTGCATGGCCACTGTGATGTCACATGGCACCACATGGCCATCCCCATGTTCCATGGAAGTGTGTGGCCCTCACAGTGTCCCAGGACAGTGCGTGGCCCTTGCAATGTCCTGTGGCAGAGCGTGGTCATGGTGATGTCCCATGGCAGCTGTGACAATGTCCTGGGACAGTGTGTGGCCATCCCCACATCCCATAGCAGTGTAGGGTCATCCCCACATCCCACAGCAGTGTAGGGTCATTCCCACATCCCACAGCAGTGTAGGGTCATCCCCACATCCCATAGCAGTGTAGGGTCATCCCCACATCCCATAGCAGTGTAGGGTCATCCCCATGCCCCACAGCAGTGTGTGGCCATCGCACAACTTACCTCTGCCTGCTGAGCCTGGGGACAGGTGCCAGTCATCCAAGGGTGTATGACATCTCCTGGGATGTGGGATGCCCGTGTGAAGCTTCTTCCAGAGCAATTGTCACATTTATTCTTCTCTGTAAGAACAAAGATCCCTGGAGAGCTGGGGCTCCGTTGCCTCCTTCCTTCCCAGGCAGGGCTCGCTATGGAGAGACACAGAAACCTGTTAGAGAGAGAGGAAAACACACCAGCAAACATTTCTGAACTGACAGCACCACTCTGATCCTCATTTCATCTCTGGGTCAAGCCTTCTTTCGGCAGAACCTGATTTATCATTCCTACCTCTAAATCCCTGGAAAAGAAACCCCCCTGTCATGAGATGCTGAAAACTCTGCTCAACAGAGTGCTAAAAATAACCCCCTCAGGGAGAAACCCTGCTCTGCCCTGGAGGGAACAGACAGATGAGTTGGGTCTCTTCCATCTCTGCAATTCCGCAAACAAACCCCCAAGGATGAGTCTGCTGTTTGTTTTTTGGAATGTGCAGAACTCCTCAGGTCTCCAGCCCAGCCTTCCCCGACAGAAGCCCTGAATCCTTGTTGTCGTCCAGCCCTGGAAGTGCCTCTGATTGCTCGGATTTTTCAAGCTCTCCCTGCTGTATTTTTTTCCCTTTCTCCCTCTGCTCTGAGGAATGAAAGCACAGACAAACACTCGGCTGTTTCCAAGGGACTGTCTCCAGCTTTTCTTCCCGGGAAGAATGCTCGTCTGTGTGTGGGAGCAGGGATAATAAATCAGGTGAGCAGGAACACGCCGTCCCTGGGGCCAGCCCCACCACCAGCCCCGATGGCTGTGAGGGGAAAGAGCCTGGGAGGTTTTTTAGGTTTTTTTGCAGCTGTCTGGCTGTGCTGGAGACGCATCTCCAGTGGGAGATGGGACATGAGTTACTATTCCTTAAAAAAACCCCAACAACCCAACAAGCCTCCAGGGTGTTTATAAGAGTGTTTCTATCACCGCTGGCTCAGGGAGATGAAGGTTTTTCCCTCGGAGCCAAGGCCACCAGCCTGGCCAGGGCTGCCCTGCTGGGAGTTTTGGGATGTCCTGTGCAGGGCCTGGAGTTGGACTCGATGATCCTTGTGGGTCCCTTCCAACCCAGGATATTCTTTGGTTCTATGATGTGGTTCTGGCATCAGATCCATCCAACCTGGCCTTGGGCACTTCCAGGGATCCAGGGGCAGCCACAGCTTCTCTGGGAAACCTGGGCCAGGGCCTACCCACCCTCACAGACAGGAATTCCTTCCCAATATCCCACCTAACCCTGCCCTCTGGCAGTGGGAAGCCATTCCCTGTGTCCTGTCCCTCCATCCCTTGTCCCCAGTCCCTCTTCAGCTCTCCTGGAGCCCCTTTAGGCCCTGGAAGGGGCTCTCAGGTCTCCCTGAAACCTTCTCTTCTCCAGGCTGAACAATGCCCTAGTTTTCCCCTGCCTGCAGGTAATCCAAAATGCCCTCATTATCCAGTGTTTACTCGATCATTGGGAAAGCAAAGAAAATGGAGTTGCCTTGAGGGATCAAATCATGGATATTAAAAGGGCACCAAAGAAGTCCTACATCTCTTCAAGGGACGCTTTAAATATGGGATCAAGCCCAGAGCAGGAAAAATGAGGTTCCTGCCTGGTGAGTGACACCACAAGAGTGTCCACGAGATTTCCAGCGGGACAACTGGGGGGGTAACTGGGGCTGCTGGTGGAAAAGTGCTCACTTCCCGCCGGGAATGGGCACGTGGGGCTCTGCTCGTGCCTGAGAGCCTTTGGAGCCCGGCCGTGAGCACCTCTGAGTTTTCAGGCAGGGAACCAAAGCCAAGCCCTGAGCCCACCCTGCACGAGAATCCAATGATCCATCCAGGAGCAGCCAATGCCAGCTGGTTTTGCAGGGATTTCCTGCAGGAGCCCCACTCCAAACGCGTTATCTGGGGAGCCGTAACCCAACACCGGCCCTCGGAGCTGCAGCAGCTGGAAGGGAGGGATAAAAATCTCCACAGCCGGGAGCTGAGTGCTCCTGCAATCCATCCTGGAGAGGGAAAGGAGGGAGCTCCGGCCGAGCCCGGGAGCCGCTGGGAGTCAGCCTTATCCACCACATCCCGCCGCTGCCGAGCGCCCGGGCAAAAATCCCTCCGGCTCTGCGCAAATTCCAGCTCCGTGCGCGTCCCTGGCGCTGGACTGATTTGCAGCTCCGCGATTGGGATGCTGGAGGGGAGTTTGGGAACAGCTGTAGAGCAGCGGAGAGGATGTAATGACAGAGGATGCTGCGGGGAGGAGGGAGGAGGGAAAGGAAGCGAGGCACGGGGAGGGAGCTTTGTACTCTGGATTCCTCTAATGGAACAGGGACCGGGCTGAAGGGAAGCAGAACAAAGGAGCCGAGTCGTGTAAGGGCTGAGCAGGAAGGAGGGACTCCAGCATTGAAGGGGTTCTAAAGGAGGCAGCTGAGAAGGGAGCTGCCTGTCCTTCAGATCCCGACATCACACGGGAAGGACCGGCACAGGCAGAGGGAACAAAGGGAATTTTGAATAAGGAAGCAGGAGCGTGGTGTGAGTGAGAGGCATGGGATTGGTGTGATGGCTCTGCCACAGCTCCTGTGTCACACCCCGGAGTCACAACTCCCTGCACAACTTCCGGGGGATAAACAGGCAGATGGTGCCAGGACACAGGGAATGGCTTCCCACTGCCAGAGGGCAGGGATAGGTGGGATAGTGGGAAGGAATTCCTGGCTGTGAAGGTGGGGAGGCCCTGGCACAGGTTGCCCATTGAAGCTGTGGCTGCCCCATCCCTGGAACGTTCCAGGCCAGGTTGGATGAACTTGGAGCAACGTGGGCTAGTGGAAGGTGTCCCTGCAGGGTGTGGAACGGGACGCTCCCTCCCAATCCAAACCAGTTCAGGATTCTGGGATTCTATGAAAACTGGAGCAGTGTGCTGGGAAAAAATTCCCACAGAACAGCCCTGGCTCAGAGCTGAGGAGAACACCCTGTGCCTCGTTACCTGCCGACAGACAGCTGATGGGTGCTGGGGAATATTTACAAAGCCAAACTATTTAGAGCTCTCTGCCTTTTCCTTGCCAGCGGGAAGCCAGGGAGGCCTTTAGAAAGCAGCCTGGATGATGTGAATGATTTATGGAGCAGCAATTCTGTGAACAGGGTTCAAACTCTTCAAGATTTATTTGTTTTCCAGTGCTGAGTTGTCCTGGTGGGACACAATGTATGGACTGTGTAGGTTAATGATGCCAGTTATAGCTGAGATAAATTGGGCAGTGGGCACTGCCCCAGCTTAGTGTGATGCCAGTGTTCTCTAGCAGATTTTTATAGAATCCTAAAATGGTTCGGGTTGGAAAGGACTATAAAGACCTCACCATGTTCTCAGGGAGGAATTTCTTCCCAATATCCCATCTATTCCTGCCCTCTGGCACTGGGAAGCCATTCCCCCTTGTCCTGTCCCTCCAGACCCTTGTCCCAACTCCCTCTCCAGCTCTCTTGGAGCCCCTTAAGGCCCTGGCAGGGGCTCTCAGATCTCCCTGCAGCCTTCTCCAGGTGAACCCCCCCAGCTCTCCCAGCCTGGCTCCAGAGCAGAGGGGCTCCAGCCCTGGGAGCATCTCCGTGGCCTCCTCTGGACTCTCTCCAGCAGCTCCACATCCTTCTCCTGTTGCTCCCCAGGGCTGGAGGCAGCTCTGCAGGGGGGTCTCACCTGAGGGGGCAGAGGGGCAGAACCCCCCCTCACTCTGCCCACGCTGGGAGATGAGCCCAGAGATGCCACCCAGCACCTCTGGAGGGCTCAGGAAGGCTTCCCGTCATCTGGGATGGGAACCTTCCCCCTGGCAGGGCAGGATGGACCTGGAGCATCCAGCAGGATGCTCTGGAGCTGCCCCTGATGTGCCTCCCTCTGCTCAGGCAGCACCGAGCTCCTTCCCGGCCCCTCTCCCCCAGCACAGGGTTATTTGTCAGGTTTTAGTTTCTCTCAGCTTTCCTTTTAAAATAATGGAAGTGTCAACTCCGGTTCACGGGCTGGTCAACGATTTAATTCCGCCCCGACTTTCTAAGGCAATTTCATGAATTATACAGTGTGGAAACAGAAGGAGCTAAATAAAGATGCAGCCCTGGCTGTGTTTGATAAATACACCCTCGCTCTCCCTGCGAGTTATTTGCAAGTCAGAAATGTGGCACACGACCACGGTGCTGGCCACGGTGGAGCCCTGAGATTCCTGCCAGGTCAGCACTATTTGAGGTTAAATCCCAACCACTAAAAATAAAAGGAGGAGGAGTGGAAGGCAGGGGCAGCCTCACCGTGCTGGGGACCTCCCGAGGTGACACCACCGTGAGCAGAGGAACTCCTGCTCCTTCCCT
>NW_020897736.1:14301670-14326044 GCF_003984885.1 Neopelma chrysocephalum | reverse complement strand
AGAAGGAGAAGGAGAAGGAGAAGGAGAAGGAGAAGGAGAAGGAGAAGCTGGTCTGGGACCTGCTGCTGACACCCCAGCAGGGGGAATGCCCTGGCAGAGGTGGGGGCTGCTCTCCCCACTTCCAGCTGCTCTTGACAGAGCAGGAGAGATTTTGGAGGAGCAGATCCAGTGGCGTGGGAGAGCAGGGAGCTGAGTGCCAGTGGCTGCATCGCTGAGTCTCTGCAGGATAAGGAGCAGCTACTGCTTTGTTCTGCCTGCCCTGCACACCTCTGATGGACTGGAAAGGGCAAGGCACAGGTGAGGATTGCCCCCTGGATGTTTGCAAGTAGCTTGGAAAACAGGGAATTGTGCACTAGGAGCAACCTGGTCTGGTGGAAGGTGTCCCTGCCCGTGGCAGGGGTTGGAAAAAAAATTAACTTTAAGGTCCCTTCCAACCCAAACCATTCCAAGGCTCTGTGATCCCTCCCAGGCCCAGGGGATCATGAGGGTGAGGAAACCCCAGCAGGGAGGATATTTTGGAGAGCAAGTGCTGTTCACCTCTATCAGCTGCGTTTCAGAGCACACTCCCATCCTTGGGAGGCATCATCCCATGGCAGCAGCATCCGGCTGGGAAAGGAAACACTCGGCTTTCCCACTGGGAAAGGAAACACTTGGCTTTGCCACTTTGCTCCTCAGGAGGGAATCCCAGTGTCCTCCTGGGAATACCATGTTTGACAGCACTGTGCCCTCTGATCAAGTGCTCCCCTCCAGCTCCTGCTCAGGATAAACCCAGTTTCCTCCCTTACACCAGAGGCTGTGTCTGCCTTGGCTCATGAATATTTCATGGGCACCTGGAGAGCTCCCAGCGGGAAACGATGGGATCTGGGGCTGTGTTTTCCTGGGAGCAGCCTGGAAGCTCCCTGTTAGGGCTTGGGGTGCATGGCTTGTAGTGGGATGCCCATCCCAGCCATCCTTGTCACACGGGATCCCTAAAACCTGGAGCAAGTCCCTCCATCTCACCCCTTGCCTCGCCCTCACACCAGTGCCAGTCCCTGGCACTGATGTCCTGGAAGAGAAGGAAAAATCCCTGTCAGAAAGCAGTGGCTTGTGTCCATGAATAACCTCAGCATGAGAAGAGAGTTTCCTGCCCAAAAAAATAAGGGAAGAAAGGCAAAATTCTGATCTTTTTAAGAAAAAAATCAATTTTTTTTCTCTCATTGGTGTCCAGAAAAGCAAAGCCCTGACCTCAACACCGGCTCCATGGGGCAGCCTGGAGCATCCAGATCCAGCTCTCAGATCCAGGCTTTTGGAGTGAACCTGCCTCTCCTCCAACCCCAAAGCCTTTCCCTGTGGAAATGTCATCCCAGAAGAGGCATTTCCCTGCTCAGACCCTCCACATGCAGACAAAAACCAGATTTCCCTGGCAGTGCGTGCTCTGCGGCTTCAAAAATTAAATAAATAAACATCAAACCCAAATTAAATCCTCACCCTGGCACACAACTCGACACGAAAGCCTAAATTCAAAACATGCCCATCTCTGGAAAAAATTTGGGAAACCTCAGGCGATGGGTCCTCCAGGCAACCCTGTCCTGGGGTCTGCCCGTGGGTCCTTTCCCTGCTGAGACCTGGCAGAGAGCAAAGTGCTCCCTGCTTCAAAGGGGTTATTTTCAAGATGGAAAACAGCACGAATTAGGCAGGGAATGGCAAATCCTGGGTTTAGGAATGGCAGAGTGCTGGGCAGAAGTGCTCAGCCCCAGCTTAAAATTCATAATTATTCCCCGAGCCGGTTTGCCAGCAGCAAAATCATGGAATCACAGAACCCTTTAGGTTGGAAAAGCCCTGTGAGGTCATCCAGTCCAGCCATCCCCCAGCACTGCCAAGGCCACCACTGACCCACCTCCCCAAGTGCCACATCCACAGGGCTTTTAAATCCCTGCAGGGATGGGGACTCCACCCCTGCCCTGGGCAGCTGTGCCAGGGCTGGACAACACTTTCCACGAAAAAATGTTCCCCTTATCCAACCTAAACCTCTCCTGGCACAGCCTGAGGATTCGAGGTGCAGCAGGACTCTGGATGTGGCCTCAGCAAGGAATCCTTGCCCTGCTCCTGCTCCAAGCCAGGATGCCCACGGCTTTCCTTCCCCCCTGGACACCCCTCTAGCTCACGTTTCACCCCTTTCAGGAGTCAACAGTCAGTAGTTTCACCCTTTTCAGGAGTCAACGCTGCAGGCAAAGCAGCGAGTCCTGCATTGATTTCCACTCGGCCTCCAAGTCTTCCCTAAGGGAATGTGCATCCACAGCTTCTCAGAGAGGGCTCACCTGGAAACCGGGTGTTATAAACTCATTTCTGTGTTAACATCTCTGTCTGGGGAGAGGGCGAAGCTCTGCCACTCACACCCCTTCCCCTGCCCCAGGAGCCGCTCCAGCCCTGGCTGTAAATCCCGGCTGCCGGGCTGCGCTGGCCAAGGGAGGGTGTTAACATCCCTCTCCCCTCCTCTCCTCTCTGCCCCGCCACTCCTGGCACTCCAGGCCCGCGGTAAGTGGTGTTTTGGCAGCTGACGCCGCGTAACCCAAGCGGGGCTGTCAGGGAAATTTGTAGCTCTTTGCTTCCCGGGGTGTCTCGGCTCACTCAGCAGCTGTCAGCCCGCGCTGCTGTTATTGATGAGAGGCGCTAATCATGCACCAGATTCCCCACATAAATCAAGAGGCAGGAGAAAATAAAGTTTCTTCACACTGAGGTCATTTGCCCCCCCTCCCAAGCGCCACGGAGAAGAAAAAATACAAACTCTGCCTCGTGCTATTAATAACCCCCCTCCCGCCAGCCCCGGCCGAGGGGGTCGGTGTCAGATGGGAAATTACAGCTTTTCTTACATCCACCGAGCCATGTGTTTATAAAGCTAATTACTGGCTTAGTTCTGCGTGTTCTGGGCTTGATTTGTGGACTGTCACGTGTTCCCATCCCTAGAAAGTGCCTTTTGCTTCCCTTTTCGTCCCCTCTCCCCGGGCGCCTGGCGGAGGTCAAGCGGTGGATGTGGCACGTTGGAAGTGACAGCTCCAAGTACCTCAAGGGTGCTAATCCACCGGGAAACTTTTTTTTCCATCGTATCTTTATTGCGCCGGGAATGGAAGGCACTTCTCTCTCCTCGTGGCTGTCACTGAGCCCGGGTGTAAACCAGGACAAATTTAGCCCTGGTTCAATGTCAGATGGAACGAACCCAACCTCGGCTCTGGGCCAGGGTCACTCCGGGGACTGATGTGGTGACAAGGGGTGGCTCCTGGTCCTCCAGCAAGGAGGGATTGGGATCCGTGTGGGACTGGACTCATTTTGGGTCTGAAGGTTTAGACTTTACATCCCTCCTCCCACAGCAGGGAGGAAGATTTTTACAAAGAGGGTGGGGAGGCCCTGGCACAGGTTGCCCAGAGAAGCCGTGGCTGCCCCTGGATCCCTGGAATGTTTAAGGCCAGGTTGGACGGGGCTTGGAGCCACCTGGGCTAGTGCAAGGTGTCCCTGCCCATGGCAGGGGATGGGATTGGGTGATCTTCAAGGTCCCTTCCATCCCAAACTATTCCAGGATTCTGGGATTCTGGGATATCTTCAAGGTCCCTTCCATCCCAAACCATTCCAGGATTCTGTAATTCTGTGACCTCTTCCCACTCATTATCTCTGCTGGCCTGGAGCAAATGAAGGCAGGACGGTGTTACTGGATGTCAAGGAAACAGCCAACCCTGTTATTGATGTCAAGAAAACACCTACTCCTGTTATTATTATTATCACCACCATCATCATCATCATTATCACTATTTAATGCCTCCACAGTTCCACCCGAGCCCCCAGAACGACGCCTTTGTTACCAAAACGGTTCATTCCCTCCTCGGGTGTCTGGTACAAAAGAGGAGCCAGGCTTTGAAGGCGAAGCTTTTATCCTTTTCAAACACGTCCTCAAGTTATCAACTTCAGCACAACATCAAGGCCTGCTTTTGTTGGAATAATTTAACACTAATAGTTCGCGAGTGCTGCCGCCGCTCCCGTCGCAGAGCTGTCACCAGACAGTTGGTTCAGAGGCAGTGCCAGCACCCGGCTCACTGGGGCTGAGGTTTGGAAAAAACCCTATTTTTCCACTTTTTTGAGAGGCAGTTTGGAGCTCCGGCTGCCTGGTTTGGCAGCGAGGCCACGGCCGGTGGGTGATGCTGGAGCTGAGGGATAGTCACCGCTTTGGGTGGAAAAGTGGCAATTCCATGGATGTGGTTAGTGCAGTGCTGTACATTCCATCCCTGGAAGTGTCCAAGGCCAGGTTGGATGAACTTGGGGCGACCTGGGCTAGTGGAAGGTGTCCCTGCTCATGGCAGGGGATGAGACTGGATCATCTTGAACATCCCTTCCAACCCCAACCAGTCCAGGATTCCGGAATTCTGTGATCCACCTGCCAAAAATTCCAGCACTTCCCTGGGTTCCCCTCCCCATCAGTCACTCTCTAACCTTGTGGGTCCCCAAGGCTGCCCCACACCAGCCCACTCCCAGGTCCAGGAAAGGAGCTGGACTGACGGGCTCCCTCCAGGCACAGGGATATCCAAGGAAGAAGAGCAGTGTTGGTGCCTCTGAGACCTGCCTGGACTTCCTGCATGTTCTGCATTTTACCATGTCCCCAAGAGCAGCAGCTCCCTGACCTCCTGGGAACTCTCCAGCTTGGCAGGACCCCCCTAATCCAGCTCCCAGACTCAGTTTCCCTGCAGGACCAAGGACAGAGTCCAGCTGGGATGGGATATTCTGAGGGAACCTGGGGCTGGTTGTGTCCCATTGAATTCTCAGGGCATGGAAAGTGCAAATCCACGTTGGTGCTTCCCAAAGCACCAGCAGAACCATTTTCTGCCTTTCTAAGGAGCCTGACACCCCAAACTCATGGCAGTGCACCCGCAAACCTGCGGGGAGGGTGATGGTGCCGGGTGGGATCCCTGCTCCAGGGGCATCTTCAGCTCCCCGAGTCCCCATGGATGGCTCAGAGGTGGGACACACCCTGGATTTCCTGACCCCGAGGGACTGTTCCCCCCATCTCACCCCACCCCACGTGGATGTTGGGTTTGGCACTTGCCTGGCTGAGTCCCAGCTATTCCCAGCTGAGCACTTCAATAATTCACTGACGTTTGATTTCAGAATTTAATTATTTTATCATTTATTTATTGGACTAAAGGAGCTCTCGGGCACTCAGGTTATAAATCCCTCTTTCCTCCGGCCTCCCCTGCCTTTCCTCACTTGGCTCTCCCCTTTCCTGCTCCTGTGCATTATCAAGGGTGACATAAAGCCATGTGATTTTTTTCCCTTTGTTTCCTCCTTTCCTTTTCCCTCAGGGATTGGGAAATAAAAAGGCAGGAAAGACCCAGCACCCCAAAGCCTAGAGATGCTGACACCAAGGGCACCTTTGGCTACGCTGAGCATCCTTGATGTGCAGTTTTGCCCCTGAGTGTGTGTGTGTGTGTCAGCAGGAGCAAAGTTGCACAGATAAATTCCTTTATTTTGTGTGTCCTCAAAAAAAAAAAAAAGAGCGAAACTTTAATAAAAAAAAGCAAAACTTTAATTAAAAAAAAAAGGTAAAACTTTAATTAAAAAAAAGAGCAAAACTTTAATTAATAAAAAAAAAAAAGCAAAACTTCAATGCTCCTCACCCAGCCCCCAACGATGTCACCCGGGTTATGGCCTCAGGGTGTCACCACATTGTCCTCAGAGAAGAAATGGTCACACCCACACCATCCCTTTCAGGTCAAACCAGTAATTTAGCTTTTGGAAAGGAAAAAAAAAAAAAAACAACACAAAAATCCAACGCACCACAGCACCAAATGTGGAGAAAGGGAAGAATCATCTCGAGCAAGAAAACGCCGAAAAAATGTGCAACCCCGAACGAAAACGACACTTGAGCTCGAACATCACATCATTAGCGAGCTGTTTTATCATGCGACTCATCTGCCTCCCTACCTGCCTCCCGAACCCGCCGCGCTCCCCTCCGCGGCTCCACTCCTCTCTCTCTCTCTCTCTCTCTCTCTCTCTCTCTCTCTCTCTCTCTCGCCCGAACCATAAATTACACGCTGACAGCTCTAATTTGTGCAAAGTATGCCTGGTTGCTTCTGGCACGAGCAGCCGGCTGCTATAATAAGGTCAATATATATTCATTGTCGCAGCGCTTGATGTGCCAGGGAACACAGGGCGGGGGCGGCCGGGGGGAGGAGGGGATGGGAAGAGGGGACGCCGCGGCTCGGGAAGGGAAGGGAAGGGGGGGGGCAGAGCAGGCGGGGTTGGCTCATCACTTATGCATGGCATGAGCAATGTTATGATTTAACTAATCATCATCAGTTATTCATCCCATTGCTGTCAGGGGACCGCGCAACACTTTCGTTCCTTGCCAGTTGTGGGTAATTTATGTTTCCCCAGCTCGGTCGGTTGGTTGGTTGGTTGGTTTTTTGCTTCCTTGGGGTTTGTGGTGGTTTTTTTTTTATTGATTATTTTTTGGGGCTTGTGGTTGACCGTTAGCAGGTGAATTGCTGCTCGGAGAAGGCTCTGGGGAGGTCTTGGAGCACCTTCCAGGGCTCAGAGGGGCTCCAGGAGAGCTGGAGAGGGACTGGGGACAAGGGATGGAGGGACAGGGCACAGAGAATGGCTTCCCACTGCCAGAGGGCAGGGTTAGATGGGATATTGGGAAAGAATTGTTCCCTGGGAGGGTGGGGAGGCCCTGGCACAGGTTGCCCAGAGAAGCTGTGGTTGCCCCTGGATCTCTGGAAGTGTCCAAGGCCGGGTTGGACAAGGCTTGGAGCAACCTGGGCTAGTGGGAGGTGTCCCTGGGGGTGGAACTGGATGGGCTTTGAGGTCCCTTCCCACCCAAACCATTCCATGATCCTGTAATCTCTGCCCCGAATATTTACAGAGCTCAGTAACCCCCAACACCCCCCAACCCATGGGAAGCACGAGGGGAACCAGTGCCAGGGCTGGGAATGATCATCATTGCCAGGGCAGGGAATGAGCATCAGTGCCCCTGGACCTCGACAGCAGGGAGGAAAACCCCAGGATGCACACAGGGAGAAACCCAAGGGTTGCTCCTGTGGCAACACAAGCGAGTTCTGGGTTCCCAATACAGGGAATGGAGCTGGAGCAGCACCTCCTGTGGGGAGGGAAGAGAGGCAGGAGTTGGGTGGAATTCTCAGGCATTTCCAGCCTTTAAATCGGGAAACAACTATTGGATGACCCGCTCCAGCAGCAGCAACACCTTCCCCTTGGTTGGAGGGCAAATTTTCTGGGCTTGGAGGAGTTTGAGTTTTGAAATTCAGTTCCCAGTCCAGGAGGGAATGGATTTGAACCCTCTCTGTGGTGGGACAGGAAAAGGCACCGGGGGGGTTTGGCCTCAGAGGTGGCACCAGCCCAGCAGTGCTGGGGCTGAGGAGGGGCCACAGGGGTTGGGCACCCCAAAATCTCCTCAACACCCTGGGGTTGCACACCTGTAACTCCACACACAAGCACAGGGGTTGCTTCACACCCCCGGACATTTCCCTGGAATAGGTGTTAAAGGAAGCCCATCAATCGGCTTTTCCCCAAAATCACAAGTGTTTAAGAAGCAATAAGGCTTTAATGCCTGTTTTTCTTACTTCGGAAGGTGCTTGGGGATGATAAATGATAGGCAATTTCATGGCTGGAATTTCAATTTCCCAAAATATTAGTGCTGTTCTCCACTTCCAAGGGCTCCCTCTTGGCAGTCTCCTGCACTGCTTCCTTCTTCTCTGTTTCTGACATTATTTTTGGGTCAGATATCCATTTTTTTTGGGTCTGGCAAGGTCTGGGGGAGCTGGTCAGCGACGCTCAGCCCCATCCACATCCCATCAGCAGAGAGTTTGGAAAGCTGGAAGTTTTTATTTTGGCATTTTTTAACTGGAACAACCCTTCTCTTGGTTTGAAATACGTTTTGATGCAGCCAAAGTAATTTAAAAAGGGAAAAGAAATAAAAAAAGCTCCAATACTGTGAAATGTTGCTGTTTCAGAGAGATTAAATGTGCCCTTTACAGCAAAGGAGTTTCAACCGAGATTTGTTTTTTATGAGTATTTTCACAGGAAAAAAAAAATCACATTTTGTTGAAGTGAAGAGGAGGAAAAAATGAGGCGTGATTTTAGGTTGGGACAAATGATTCCTTGAGCCCTAAATCAAGCAAAATCAACCCCTGAAAAACCTAAAATGAGAAAATATTCAACCCAGGTGTCACACTGACGAGCAGTTCCGTGAAGCCTCCGCCGAAATTTCCAGAATTCCTTGTGATTTTTCCTACTCACCTGTGCTGCCTCATTTCCTCCCTTCCACCCAGGGAGCTGCAGAGGGGTTACAGGATGTTCCAGCCATGGAGAGACACAAATTAAGCGATTTTTATCTGCCAACAGACTCGCTGCCAACACCCTGTGCCAGCTCCAGCGTGTCCTCCAGAGGCCCCTTTGGAAACACCCCCTGTTTCCTGGAGCAGAGGATGAATCCTGAAGTTCAGTGCTGTGCAGGGGAGGTGGGGTCAGGACCACTGTGTCACCACATGGCCTGACCCAAAGCCACTGCTGGGGAGACCCCGAGTGCAGGATACTCCAAAAGCAGAGCAAAGAGAATTTTGGCATCTGTAAAAGCTGGTACCTGGAAATCTGGCAGCCAGGAAACCCGGTAGCTGGAAATCTGGCAGCCAGGAAACCCGGTATCCTGGAAATCTGGCATGCAGGAAAAAAATCCTGAAACCCTGAAAATCTGGTACCTTGAAAATCTGATACCCTGAAAATCTGGCATCCAAGAAAATCAGGTGCCTTGAAAACCTGGCACCCTGGAAATCTGGCACCGGGAAAATTCGACACCAGGAAATCTTGTGTGCGGGAAATTTGGCACTTAGAAAACCTGGTGCCCTGAAAATCAGGTGTCCCGAAAACTTAGCAGCCAGAAAGGCTGATATCCTGAAAATCTGGTGCCCAGGAGATCTGGTACATTGGAAAATCTGGCACCTAAAAAAAAAATCTGGCGTCCAGAAAATCTGATACCTTGAAAATCTGGCACCCCCCAAAAAATCTGGCATCCAGAAAATGTGGTACCCAGAAGATCTGGAACCCAAAAAAAATCTGGAACCCAAGAAATATGTTGCCCTGAAAATTTGGTGCCCAGAAAATCTGGTACCCTGAGAATCTGGTATCCAGAAAACCTGGCGCCCCAAAAAATCTGGCATCTTGAAAATCTGGTACCCTGACAATCTGGCACGCAGAGAAATTGGTACCCAGGAAATCTGACACCCCAAAACACCTGAAACCCTGGAAGTCTGGCACCCTGAAAGCCTGGCACCCAGAAGATCTGTTCCCTGGGGAGCCCAAGCCCAGTCCCAGCCCCTGACAGCCCCGTGACATCCCTCTACCTGCTGTTCCCAGGGGGGTTTCTCCAAGCTGTGGCTGCCCCTGGATCCCTGGAAGTGTCCAAGGCCAGGCTGGACTGGGCTTGGAGCACCCTGGGCTAGTGGAAGGTGTCCCTGCCCGTGGCAGGGGGTGGGACTGGATGAGCTTTAGGGTCTGTTCCACCCCAAACCATTCCATGATCCCATAATTCCATGCATGAACATTTACAGAGCTCAGTACCCCCCAACACCCCCAATCCATGGAATTCATCCCCCTGGATGAGGGATGTGCCCTGGGAGCTCTTACCACCCTCCCAGTTGAATTTGGCTCCGGAGCAAACCCGGGGGGGTTGGTGCCACCTGCTCCCAGCTCCCCCCTGGAATTAGGGCTGCCCTAACCAGGGCCTGAGGGATTCCCTTGGGTGCTGAGCAGGGAGATCTGGCACAGAGATTTTCCTTGGCTCGGGGAACCCTCTACAAACCCCCTCTGAGAGGAACAACACTCCGATGAAAAGCCTCCCCCGTGGCAGGAGAGCTCAGCTCCGAGCACGGCTGCGGCTTCGGAGGGGAGTTTTGTGGGATAACACTGGTTTGGGGCTGGGAAAAGCAGGCAGGGAGAGGCAGAGCCAGGTGGGGATGGGAGGGGATGCTGGGGGAGGAGAGGAGATGATAAGAGACAGCCTGGGGTCATCCCTGCTGTCCTCCGGTGCTCCTCAAACCCCTCCACGTGCAGAGATAAAATGCTGGGAAGGGGCTGGAACTCTCCCCACAGCAGCTCAGGAGGGGGAGATGTGGGGGGTTGAGCTGCCAGGGGCATCTCCAGCTGCAGAGAAGAGCTGGTTTCTTCCCATGACCTTTTCCCTGAACCCCTGGGCTCCTGCATTTGGGGGCTCAGGTGAAGTTTTCCCCCTTCTCCAGGTTATGGGCTCTTCCTGCACCCCCCGGAATGACAGTGATTTCCTTCCTCCCCTATCTGTGTTCCTCACCCCCTGCACATCCTTGCCATTCCAGCTTGCCCAGTCTGACCAGTCCCCTGTGTCCACACTGGGGCTGCTCTGACCCCACAGAGAAGCTCCAGCCCTCTCCAATCCCCTCCACAGGCACCAAACACCCACCAGTGCTCAGGGAGGTGACAAACCCAGCCAGGAGGGATCCTGACCCCCCATCCCAGCAGGTCATGCCAGGATTTATTTTTCCCGGGATTCTGCAGCTGAGAAAATGGCATTGAAAGGGAAAAGCAGCATTTCCCCCTCCTCAAAACTGGTGATACTCAGGACAGGACTCAGGACTCAGCCCAGGGACCCTTGTTGTGGGTGCAGAGCTGCCCTGGGAATGGTCCAGCCCAGTGTGGAGAAAACACTGGTGGCAGTGACACCAAGGGAGGTGTGACCCCCCTGCACCTCCAGCAGCCCTGAGGAGGGGCTGGAATGGGGAAAGAGCACCTATTAGCCCTAAAATTTCTTAGGTCAGGAGCTGGTGAGGGAAAAGGCAGAGGAAGCTTTTCCTTTTCCACCTGAGGAGTGGAGTCCCCTCAGCTGCAAGGCAGAGGGGATGGAGAGAACAGGGGGGAACCACCCACGGTGCCTGTGGGAACCAGGAGCTTTTCCAATCTGCCCAAACCCGGAGTGAGGAGCCCACAAGAATGCTGGACACCTGCCATCCCACTTCACACCTCTGGAAACCACAGCAGGCAGCAGCTGGCACCGAGGGGGGACTTTTGGGAGCCTGAGCCTTCAACTGAGCCACATGGACCTGGGGGGACATCCCACACAGCTTGTCCAGCATCCCTGCTCCCTTCCCGGGGGGAAGCCTCTGCCTTTGGTCTTCCAGCAGCCACGGAAAGCCTGTGCCTTGCTGAGGGCCTCTCCTCAAGAGCAGCAGGTCCCTGGTGGTGCTGGGACAGGGAATAACAAATAAATCAGGATAAACTGCACAGGTTTTAACCTGCCCCTGGCAGCAGAGTCCAGGTGATGTGATAGCCCAGAGTTACTCAAGAGTGAGTTCAAAGGTTGGTGATGAATGAAAAGGAAAGCATTTGGTGCTGGTGCCTCACTCGCAGGAGGTCCCTGTGCCCGATGGGGGGGTGGTGCCCATCCCTGTGCCCATGCCAGGGAAAGCAGCAGGATCCCACCCGTGCCATCACACCAAGGGCTCCTCATCTGGATCAGCTGCACCCAGAAGGGTCACATCAGGGCTGGGAGCTGCTGGAATGCCCGTGGAATGTGCTGTGCTGCTCCAAGAGGGAATGACTTCTCCTAAGAGGTGAGGCCTTTCCCAAAGGATGCCTGTGACACGATCCCAGGTGCTCTGTGACACAATCCCAGGTGCTCTGCAGGGCTGCTGGTGTCCATGGAATGCTGCTCCAACCCTGCTGCTGCCAGTGCCAGAGGTGTTTGTCCTTCCAGGAGCTCAGGGGACAGATGGACTTGTCGCCTCTGGCCCTGTGGCATCACTCCAGCCCTGCCTGTGTCCATCCTGGGCAGGGAGAGGGACAAGCCAAGTCCTTGGGATCCACCAGGAGCATCCCCACAGTGCCAGCACGGTGTCCCCTCCATAGTGACCCCCCACCACCCCTGATCAGAGGCAACACCTCCAGCCTGGTTCCTTGGCTCAGGATAATGCTGATTGTGAACCCGGCTCTTTGTGCTCTGCGCGGGCAGAGCAGCCCCAGCTCCCTCCCCCAGCCCCTGGCTGTTTATTTTAGTGTATCTTTGGGAAAAGGGCCATCGGTGGCAGGCGGGGATGTTTAATCAGGCCCGTGTTTACTTTCGGAGCCACTGTACAAACAACACAGTGTGGGGAAATTAAACAAACACCGGCTCTGAAGTCGACATAATCAGCTTAAACTCCAAGGATAATTACACGAGTCCAAATCTCCAGTATCCCAAAGCCAGGCAGCCGAGGGCTGGCTCCAGCACCTGACAGAAATATGAGTTACTTTGAAAGATAACCTTGTGAGCTGCAATTAACTCCAGGCTTTGACAGTTACCGAGCCCGGGCTGAAAATAGCCCAAGGAAAACAAAGCCGAGCTTTGGCTCTGCCCCCGCTGCAATCCCAACCTAAACACGGCAATTAAAAGCACCTCGAGAGCAGGGTGGGATTTCATCACACAGCGTCTCCCGCTCGCTGGAAAGGAACTGATGCCCAATAAACCCCTTTTTCTGTCCGCCCAGGCTGTGGGAAAACCCGCGGAGTGGCTCTGGAAATGCAGCCTTTCCATGGAGAGGGGGGGTGGTTTGGGTGTTCCCTGCAAAAAATCTGCAGGGAAACGGTTCATTGGAGAGACTGGTGACAAAAATTGGGGGGGGAGGTGTGTGTGGGGGTAGCCTGGCCTTGGCAACCCCTTACCCCCCAATAACGACCTTAACGAGCAGGGGAAAATCCAGGGATGTTCGTAGTCCCGAGAAGAGGCGGGTATTGCAGGAGGAGAGTCAGGGAGGGCAGCAGGGAGGGGACACACAGACCCCCCCGGTGCCCCATGGAGGGGGAGAACAGAGGTGATGCCACTCCCAGGCAAGTGATGCCACGCCCGGGCGGGTGATGCCGGCGGTGCCACACCCGGACAGGTGACGCTGTGCCTGGAGAGGGGATGCCACGCTCGGCCCCCCCAGCACGGCACCGCCCTGCTGTCCTGCAGCAGCGCCTTCTCAGCCGTTCCCTTCCAGCCTTGCGGCTCTCAGACACCTTCCCGGGATAAACATTTTGGCCCAAACATTTTGGCAGCGCTTTCACCGCTCCCTCTCTTCCCCCATTCCCAGATGGTTGCAGCTCAAAATACAAACACATCCACGAAGCGGGGGGAAAACTTCCCAGTCCTGGCTCCGCCTGCCCCCCTTGGCTGCCGGCCCGGCCCGGCCGGTGTGTTGTCACCGTCTGTCACCCCCCTGATGGCCGGGATGGAGCGAACCTGCTCCCGCTCATCCCGCTCCCCCGCGCTCGCTCATCCCGGCCATCCGCGGCTAATCGGGATGCTGGCTGGGATCAGCCCCAGCCGGGAGAGGGACGAAAACAACCTGCCACATTCCCGCTTCCACCAAAGCTTCAGGGAGCAGCCGCCTGCCCTCAGAGTGGGGCAAAAAAATGCCTTTGAAGAGCAAAACCGATCCCGGCGCTGCCTCTCCCGTAAATCCCTGCGGATCCCACTCGCGGCCGCTCTGGGAGCCCAAAGGCGAGAGGGAACCTCGTGATAAACTCAGTTGGGGTCCCTGCCAGCTGATAACAGCGCTTGTAAAGGTGCTCCAAGGGGGGTCAGGGCCTTGCTCGGGCCTGACGCCGTTTTCTCTCCCCACAACTATTCTGGGGCGGATTTTCTTGCTTTCCTCGCTTTCCCAGGACCCTTCCAGGCACGGCTGGTGACATCCTGATTAGCATAATGAGGGCAGGTGGATCCATCCCACATCCTCCTGCCTTCCCTGGCTCAGCTCGTGAGCGAGGAAAGGTGTCAAGAGCTGCTGGCAAGTTTTGCAAATATTAAGGTAATGAAACAACTCGGCGCTGCTGAATTATTAAAGGCTTTTTTTCCCCCCTGCGTTTCTGATATTTTATTCCTTTTATTAAATGTGTAAGTGAGGTATCAGGGAGATGGGCTGCTTTCCTTCTTCCTGCTTTCCCAAAAGTGGCAGAAGGGAGGGAAAGGAGGATCCAGCTTTCCCTGGTGCAGCTGCTGTGGGTGGGATTGGATGGATGAACCTGAGCATCCCATGGCAAAGCAGGGGCACTTCCCAGCGTTTGGAGGTGATGGAGGGACACCCAGCTGCCTTTTCCTACGGTATTAACATAAATATTCTGCATTAAGCACCCCAAAAGAGGAGTAATATTCTAATCAGGGAATCCTGAAATGGTTTGGGTGGGAAAGGGCTTAAAGCCCATCCACTTCCACAGGCAGGAACACCTTCCACCAGACCAGGTTGCTCCAACCTGGCCTGGAACACTTCCAGGGATGGGCTATATAATATTCCAAGCTTAATTATCATTTGAACATAATAGGAATGTGATATTTCCACCCCGTGAGCGGTGCCAATCAGGCAGCCGCGAGCGCGGCGCTCCCAAACAAATCCTTATTAACTCCAAGAGATTGGAGGCAGGGAGCAAGCTGGAGCCAATCTTAAGTGAAAATTAATGGCAAATTCTTGTAACCACATTAAGAACCATCTCAGTTCATTTGAAAGCAGTTAAACATGAAAACAATATGAAAGCCATCTTGTGTGCCTGGAATATAAATATTTGTCCTTCTCCTTGCCAGAGCAGCAAGAAAAATGAGGAGCCGTTGGCATGTGAGCTTTGTATAAACACCCTCACAAAAGGCCGACGGTTGATGGATTAAACTATTTGTCAATTTTTCCATTTCCTTCGTCAAAAAGTAATTAAACATTAAGCAGATGTCAGGGTCTAATTGGTTCTGGGGAGTATTGCACAATGGGATTTATGGCAATTGGGAAGTTGTAGGAACACGCCTGCAAACAGGCAGGGCTTGTGCCAGGAGGGCTGAGGGCACAGCTCAGCCTCTGCTGGGGTTAAAACAGCCTGGCTTGGGAATCAGGGCTGCCCTGGGAATTTGGGGGGTGGCTCCCTGACAGTTGGGATGCTCTCAGCATCCCAGGAGCACTGAGGGGGACTGGAGCGGGCAGGGATGGGGATCGTGATCCTGCTGTTCCTCCTGGGCACCTTACACAGAAATTCAAGTATTTCCTTTCCTTTGAACCCTTTTTCTCCCTTTTCCTCTGTGGCTGAATGGGAGAGGGGAAAATAAATACCCTCCAGGCTGCCTTTGTTTTGATTTTTTTATTTTCCTGCTTTTTAAACCGAAGGGAAACCCCAGCACAAAAGAAGGAAAGGCCCATATTGGAATATATTTTGTGAAATTTATGGTCAAAACTGCATTTTCCTTTGTGTTTTGTGCCTCAATTCCCTGGCTGCTCACAGCAGAGGGTCCAGCATCCCTGTGGTTCCCATTATCCAGGGGAGCACTGGTGCCAGGGGATGGAATCCAGGGGCACAAGAGGAAGGCACTGGCTCTTAAACAAGAATTCCCATTACATTGGTCATCCCTACTGGAAACCTTAACAGCTGAAAACTGGGAATATGGGCCCATTTAGGCATCAAGAGCAGGGAGCCTCTGGCTCCAGGGACCAGTACTCAAAACACCCTCAACTGTGGGATCGGCACACACGGGACTTGGGAGAAGGGATGGAGGGACAGGACAAAGGGGAATGGCTTCCCAGTGCCAGAGGGCAGGGTTAGGTGGGATATTGGGAAGGAATTCCTGTCTGTGAGGGTGGGGAGGCCCTGGCACAGGTTGCCCAGAGAAGCTGTGGCTGCCCCTGGATCCCTGGGAGTGTCCAAGGCCAGGTTGGACGGGGCTTGGAGCAACCTTGATGTCACACACACTGTGTGCTCCCGTCCCTCTCCCACTCCTGCCCCTTTTCCACACCAAACTGTTCATCCAGCAGGGAAAAAATACAGGATCAATAGGGCAGGGCCTGTGCTGAGCTTGGAGCAGGAGAGGAGCAGGCTGGGCTTCCCTGCTCATCCCTGCTCATCCCAGCCCATCCCGGCCCCTTCCCCAGGGGCTGCTGGGGGCAGAGTTTGCTAAAAATTCCCGTTCTAATTTACAATAAAGACATGGGGAACAGTGACATTTACTGCAGCCCTTGTGCTCATTAAAACAGTCTCATTGCCTCATTAATTCCATTTTTCAGAAATTATGTTCATTTTTATGCACTGCATTGGCTCCTCATGCATTTCACATGCTGCTATTCCACATTTAAGGAATATGTCTCGGAGAGGTTTCCAAATCAGCAATCCCAGCGCCCTAGAAGCGAAATAATTACTTTTTCCATTGCTAGTTCCTGTTAACCCACTCAAGATAAATAAAATTAATGCGACTACATTTGTCATGTGAATTTAATTATTGCAAACAGCATTAGCCTGGGCTGTAATTGCAGAGCAAATGTGCTCCATGATATCCAGACCCAGCCAGTGGAATTTAGAAGCGGATGTTTTCATGTGCCCAAAGGCCCCCGGGAAGCAGCAGAGCCAGGGTGGTGCAGAGGGAAGGGCTGTCCCTGAGCACAGCCATGGCCAAAGGGGCTCCAGGAGAGCTGGAGAGGGGCTTGGGACAAGGGATGGAGGGACAGGACACGGGGAATGGCTTCCCACTGCCAGAGGGATATTGGGAAGGAATTCTCCCCTGTGAGGGTGGGGAAGCCCTGGCACAGGCTGCCCAGAGAAGCTGTGCATGGATCCCTGGAAGTGTCCAAGGCCAGGTTGGACGGGGCTTGGAGCAAGGTGGGCTGGTGGAAGGTGTCCCTGCCCATGGCAGGGGGTGGAATGGGATGAGCTTTAAGATCCCTCCCCACCCCAACCATTCCAGGGTTCTCTCATTCCAGTTCAGCAGGAATGCTCCTCTTCCCCCTCCTTCCCTCTCCACTCCCTAAGGCTCCCAAGTTCTCAGCCATTGGAACCTGCAGGAACATCTTGCACTACCCCAATCCCCCCTTTATCTCTTCCCGTGTTTTCCACCCTTCCCATCACCAAACTCTTCTTCCCTGTTCTTCCCTGCAAGAGGCAGCTCTTCCCCACCCAACTGTCCACCTTGTTCCAGCTCAGCCAAACCACTGATATATATATATAAAAATATATATATGTTTATATATATATTTATTCCCCTGCCTGTGCCTCACAGCTCCTCTCCTTCTCCAGAATCAATTATTTAACCCCCACTGTATTATTTAGGTCTCTGCAGCATCCTGGGCTGGAGATTGCATGGAAAATGCTCCACAGACTAAACCAGGAATGCAGCACATCCATTCCCAGCTGGGAAAGGGGCCCTGGAAAAGAGGGACTGGCTCCCCTCAGCTGACCTGGTTTGGCATGGATATTTAACCATGTTTTCCATGAGGAAAGGGGGCTGGGATGATGGTGGGCTCTGGCCTGCCCTTGTTAGGATGCACATTGGGTGTGGACGTTGGGATATCCAATATTCCTGAGGGAATGGGTTGTTGGATTTCTTTCCCAGGGTTTCTCAAAGTGGCACCAGACCACAGGTTATAAACAGGGGCACGAGTCATTTAGAAGGTCACACAGTGAACCTTGAGAAGTGCCAGGAACTTAATGAGAACCAGGGAAATGCAGATGAAATCCTGTGGGAGAAGGTGCTCCTACACATGGGCCCTGTCCCAGGGCAGAGGAGCAGCCACAGGCTCGGAGGTGATCATGGAATCCTGGAATGGTTTGGGTTTGAAAGGACCTTAAAGATGATCTAATTCCACCCCCTGCCATGGGCAGGGACAACTTCCACTAGCCCAGGTTGCTCCAAGCCCCGTCCAGCCTGGCCTTGGACACTTCCAGGGATCCATCCACAGCTTCTCTGGGCAAACAACACTCAGGAGACAGTGGCTTCTCCAGCAGAAGAGCTGCTTTTCCATGGAAAACTTCGTGCCATCCCCTGCTTCAGCACTTGGTGGCTCCGCTGGGTCCCCACATCTGTTGGGTTCTCACACTTTTCCTTGTGGATTAAACCTCAGGGATCCCCCACCTCACCCCTCGAGGGCCAGCCCTGCTGCCGGAGCCACCACGGCTCCTGAGGAAGCCAAGGTGAGCCTCGAGAACAGCCTACTGCTCCCCCCTAAATAAAAACCATTTCCTGCCTCGGAGAGTTAAAAAACACCTTTTTTTTTTTTTTTTGGTTTTTTTTTTTCTTTGCTTATTATTCTTTCCAAGTGCCCTGTCGAGCAGCAGAGCTCACAAACACCGGGAGCTGCGCAAACAGCAACTCTTTATTCGCCGTGTTTGCTCAGCCAATATTGACTTTGCCGCCCGACACTGCCGCTATTGAGCTCGGCTCCCCCCTCCCCGCGTGTGAGCAGCGTTTTAGCAGCGCCCCAGGACAGCGTGTGCCACCCCCAGCCCCGCCGGGGACAGCGCCGGGATGCCGGGAGGGAAGGGGGGGAAAATCCCGGCTGCTCGTTCCGCAGGGTCCCGGCACTGGATGCGGAGCCGGCGCTGCTCGAGCATCCCAAGGTTGCCGCGGGGTTGTTTGCGGAGCAAACACTCCGGAACGGCGCCGCTGCCCAGAGTCACCTTGGGGGGCACTCCTGGAGGGCTATCCATGGATTCTGCCCCTCTGAGCCACCCTGGGGCTTTCCAGGGCCACACCGGGCACGGGAGAGCAGCGCCGTGCCACGGACGGACCCCTCTGCGGTGGGACGAGGGGCAAGGGTGGCTGTCAAGGGGATTTTGGCTTATGGGAACACCAGTATGGAATCCTGGGAGGGAAATGGGGATGCCAGCCCCCCCTTCTGCTGCCCACCCAGCCATGGCTCTAGTGCTGTGGGTCCTGCTGCCCTTCCCGGGTGGGCACGGTCACCCTTGGCTTTGCAGGCGTGTTTGGTCTCCCCTCCAGCTCCAGAGCCAACCTGGTGCCCTGGTTACCTCCATGGGCATCCTGTGGATGGGGGGGACACAGAGAGCAGCTCCCACCCCGCAGGAGCTCCCCCAGGTCCTCTCCCATCCCAGTAAAGCCCAGACTGGTGCAGCTGGGTGGGCAGAGACAACCCTCGGCATCCTGTGCTGGGGGCTGCACTGCTGGGGGGGACACAGAGGGGACAGACCCTCACCTTCCTCATCCTCTGGCCATGAAGGCGCAGAGAGTGAGCCCTGGAGAAGCGGCCATGTGAGTAAACAGGAGGAGGAGAATGTTTTGTGCCGCAAAGAATTCCGAAAGGAGGAAACAAAGAGGGAATTATAAACAAAGAGGGAATTATCCTCGCTCCAGTGCTGCCGGGCAGGGCAGGGCAGGGCCAGGCCAGGCCGGTTTGCTTTGGCTGCACCAGCCCTGCCAAGAGGCACCTGCACCCAGGGGTTTGTGCACGGAGAGGTCACCCCTCACAGAGAGCAGAGCAAGGGCTCAGGGATGACAGAACCCTGCAATGGTCTGGACTGGAAGGGACCTTGAAGGTCATCTCGTTCCAGGGGCAGAGACACCTTCCACTGGCCCAGGTTGCTCCAACCTGGCCTTGGACACTTCCAGGGATCCAGGGGCAGCCACAGCTTCTCTGGGCAGCCTGTGCCAGGGCCTCCCCACCCTCACAGCCAGCAATTCCTTCCCAATCCCTAATTTTCTATACTGTAGAGGCACTACCTGCCCGGCCACGACAGACCTTGGGGTCCCTCTGCCCCAGGAGCCTGACACAGTGGTCCCTTTGGATTTTGGATGAAATCAGCACTTTGTTTTGGGGAATGAACAGTATTCCAGTAGGGAATCACTAACCAGGAGGGTGACATGTGCCTCCAGCACGTGATGGAGCTGGACATTAAAAGGACCTTCTGCTCCAGATGTCCTCACGTGTCAGGGAAGACAGATGCCTTTTTTGGGGGGTAGAAAAGAAAGGAGAAAAAACCAGTTGGGCAGTAAATGACTCACAAACCCCCTCACTGATCAACTAAAGCAGGAGCAGAGCAGGGATCTGGTTTCATGTTTGCAGCTGTCGCTGTCCCAGGGAACTTCTCCGGCTACTAGCCCCGAGCGGGACAATGGCAGGGCTTGGAGAGCAATTGGGGGATGATTATATGATGTTATTCAAACCCAGTGCCCAGACTGGAGCCCTCTGCTCTCTCTGAGCCTGCTCTGGGTGTGCCTGGGCCTCGGGGCTGCTCAGTGACAAATAACAGACTGTTATTAATGTCATTATTAGCATTGTCCAGGCCTGGCTGCAGAGCCCATGGCACAGGCTCTCAATTATGCCTTGTGCTTGTGGAGCACCTTCCATTGCAGGTCTCACACAAACACTCCACCAGGGCTGGAATTTTTGCCAAAGGCAAAAAAAAAAAAACAAACCAACAACTCAGGGGGGTTGGGAGGGGAAGAGGAAATCCCGGCCTTGATGCCTCCAGTCCCTGCTGGTCACAAAGGCAGCGATTGTGTGCAGGGAAATGCACCAATTTGGGGCTTCTCTGGTGGTTTTAATAAACACATTGGCTGGGGAGAGGGGGAGGTGGGACAGGGGAGGGTTTGGTCCTTGTGGAGAGGCTGGCTGGGAGGAACGATGGGTTTGGGGGCTGGAAACATTTTTGCCCCCATTACATTCCCATTGTAGGTGGTGTTTAAGGTCCCCTCCGACCCAAACCATCCCGTGATGTTATGATTTTATCATTCCATGATTTTATCATTCCACGATTCCCATCGTGTCTTGCACCATCACATTTAACAAGAACCAATTAAACTCTTCCCCTCCCAGCCCTGAGTGTTTTCTCTCTACACCATCACGGGGGAAACTTTCACTGTTTTTAATCTCTGTAACTCTGGAATTGCTCCGTGTTCCTTTGGGCTCCATTCCCAACCACCCCTTGTCCCCAGGGATCAGCAGGAGCTCCCGCTGCTCCCAGGACCTGCCCCTTGCCTGGGGTGTGGGGACATGGCAGGGACACCGTGTCCCTCCTGGTTATCCAGGTCACAGCTCCCTGCTGTGCTCAAACAATTACAGTTCCTGATTAGCCACGATTCCCCTGCTGTGGTTTGGAACCTCAGCAAGTGTTGGATGCAGGAGAGCCTTGGCAGAGCTCCACGGGAGGGACCATGTGGTGTCACCTTGGTGGGTTTTCCCTGCCCCACAGATCCCCCCAGCCCTCCCCTCTCCCGGGGAGTGGCTCCAGCACAGCCTGGGGTTGATCTTCCCCTCCTGCTCTGCCCTTTCTGCCCCCTCGTCCCCACCCAGGCTGGCACAGTCCAGGGGGATCCACTTCCAAAGGGTTTGGAGAAGGTTTTCGTGGAGTCATGGAATGGGTTGGGTTGGAGAGGACCTTAAAGCTCATCCAGTCCCACCTCCTGCCATGAGCAGGGACACCTTCCACTAGCCCAGGTTACTCCAAGCCCCATCCAACCTGGCCTTGGACACTTCCAGGGATCCAGGGGCAGCCACAGCTTCTCTGGGCAACCTGGGCCAGGGCCTCCCCACCCTCACAGGGAAGAATTCCTTTCCAATATCCCACCTAACCCTGCCCTCTGTCAGTGGAAAACCATTCCCTGTGTCCTGGCACTCCAGTCTCTTTTCCAAAGTCTCTCTCCAGCTCTTGTTTTACACCTTCCAGCTCAGAGGGAAGAGGGACCCTTCCCACTTGGCCTGTGCCATTCCCATAAAAGACCAGATTCCACCAAAACTTTCAGCCAGAAGGTTCAGGGTGCAGGAGATGTGAAGCTGCAGCTGATGATGGTGCATCGGGGCCCTTCATCCCCTCCTGCCCCCCATCCTGCCCATGTGATGCTCTCTGAGCTGACAGTGCTGCTCCCCCTGTTCACCAGGCCTCAACACGAGCTGGGTTACCCAAAATCTGAGCAGGGAGTGAGTGCACAGTCCAGGGATTTGGGGCAGGAGCCGTTCCCAAACCCAGACTGGGCTGGAGGAGCTGCCAGCACCACTCACCCCCATGTACACCCATCATTTCCCCACAGCAGGGAGCTCCATCCCCACCACCCGAGCTGGGAGCCCCTCTCTGCTGACCTTCCTTTCTACTTCAGCTGCCTTCCCCTCCCAGAGTGTTCCCTAAGTGCCCTTATCCAATATTTAACATCCCTGCACTGAACAAAGCGCCGGGGATGTGATTACACGGCACACCCATTGTTCCTCCCGGCATTCCAAATGCAGAGCCTGTTAGTTGGGGAAAACACTGTTCTCTGCAGCTTTGAGGTGTTGTTTGCTCTTGATCAGAGCCCAATTAGGTTCCTTTTCTGCTTTGAGGCAGCGGAGCTGGAGCGTCTCACCTGCAAAGAGAGGCTTTTGGAATAATTGTCACTTATCACAAGGACAGACTTGGCTACCCAAAAGGAAAATGTGCAGAGCATTCTCTGTTCCACTTATTCTCCCTCCACAAGTCCATGAATTAAAGATGATCAGGGCTGTCACAACCAGCCTCCCAACCAGAAACAGCAAGAGAGGAGCCACCTGGGCAGGGGTGTGGTGGCACTTTTTGGGGAAGGATCAGGAACCGGCATGAAAATAAAGTCCCTCTCCCTCTTTTTTGTAAGACCCCAGTGCTTAAAGGGGGATTACAAAAAGGAAGGACAGGGAATTTTGACACAGGCGGACAGTGATGGGACAAGGGGGAGTGGTTTTAAAAGAAAAGGAGATATTTCGGTGGGATACTGGGGAGAAATTCCTCCCTGTGAGGGTGGGGAGGCCCTGGCCCAGGTTGCCCAGAGAAGCTGTGGCTGCCCCTGGATCCCTGGAAGTGTCCAAGGCCGGGTTGGACGGGGCTTGGAGTAACCTGGGCTAGTGGAAGGTGTCCCTGCCCATGGCAGGGGGTGGCACTGGATGAACTTTAATGTCCCTTCCAACCCAACCCATTCCATGACTCTCTGAAGGTGTTTCCATCCCCAAACTCGGCACAGTTCCTCCTTGGATCCCCACCCAGACTGGATCCAGGGCTGGCCCCTGGCCCTGCTCATGTTCAGGGTGTCAGTCCTGGCCTGGCTCCCATTCCTTTGGGCTGCAGATGAAAAGCAGCTCCTGGTTTTCTGGCCCAGCCTGGGTTTCTGGCTGGCCAGCCCTGCCTGGCAGGCTCTGCACAAACACATTTGGCCTCTATTGTTCCTCTCTGTGTTAAGCACCAATCCAGCTTTGCCTGGAGCCCTCCCAGCACGCATTTTTTTTCCCCTTTTTTTGTTTTGCCTCAGGTGTTTTCCACCCCGATAACATCTCCCTGCTCGCTCCAGTCACCTGCCCAAACACAATCCCAGCCCGAGGGGCAAAGTTCAAGAGTTGAACCCTGTGAGGCTCAGCCAAACCCCTCCTCGGTCCCTCCTAATTACCCCTGGCCGTATTACCAGATAATAGCTGTACATTTAAGCAAATTATCTCAAATAAAAAGAGGACAATAATTACACTGTTTGTTTTTGCTCCTTTCATTGCTGGACTCGTGCTCTGTTTGCCCACAGTTACACATTAGCCAGGACCTTTGGGCACCAACGTCTGCTCGGGCGCTTTTTTACTGTTTAAAACCAGCAAAGAGTCAGTAAAAGTTTGGGCAAATATTAGATTTGGCAGAGCTTGCTGTTTGTATCAGGAAACCGATTGGTGTTATTGATTGACAGATGTGACCAAATGTTTAGAAAGTCTGTCCTCGATTGGATTCTGGAAGGTGTTTCAGCAAACAGCCCTAATACAAGGCAAACACGGCGATTGGGAGAAGTACCGGGCTGTGTTAGCACAGCAAACTGAGGGCTCTGCAAACAGCTTAAAAGAATCTGGCCACCTTCATCTAACCTTTGATGGAGGTATTGATCCCCGGGAAGGTGGCCCGGAGTTTGCACAGGGAGCAGATTGAGTGGGATCAGCTGGATATAAACACCGGCAGAATGTAAATGTTAGCGTTAAGCTACGCTGTCGGCTCCGGAATGGATGGCTCCTTGGAATTTATCTTCTGCCAAAGCCCTAAAGCCAGGAGGCAATAAAAATGAATAATAACTTTGGGATAGACTGGCTCCGAAGGCAACGTCCCCTCCCGGGAAGGACGGCACAGGGAGCAGGAGCTGCCGGGCCCTGGGTGGCTGTGGGACGGCACAGGGAGGCACTGAGGGGATGGAACGTGGATGTGCTCATGAATCCCAGGATTACTGAGCTTGGAAAAGCCCTCCAAGGTCATCAAGTCCACCTTGTGCCCGATGCCCACCTTATCCACCAGCCCAGAGCACTGAGTGCCACAGCCAGGCCTTGGAGACCTCCAGGGGTGGGGAC
Source organism: Neopelma chrysocephalum (assembly GCF_003984885.1). Lineage (NCBI taxonomy): Eukaryota > Metazoa > Chordata > Aves > Passeriformes > Pipridae > Neopelma > Neopelma chrysocephalum. The sequence goes on along the minus strand of NW_020897736.1, from coordinate 14,301,961 downwards.
TCCAAACCTCCCTGGGCAGCCCCTGCCAATGTTTAACAACCCTTTCCAGGAGAAAATTCCTCCTGATGTCCAACCTGACCCTCCCCTGGCACAGCTTGAGGCTGTTCCCTCTCCTCCTGTCCTTTATTCCCTGGGAGCAGAGCCCGACACCCCCCAGCTCCCCCCTCCTGTCAGGGAGTTGTTGAGCTGAAAACATGGATGAGGTGGCACATGGATGCACTAATGGGATGGCACATGGATGCATTAATGGGGTGGCACAGGGATGCACTAATGGGATGGCACAGGGATGCA
>NW_020897736.1:14258144-14301660 GCF_003984885.1 Neopelma chrysocephalum | reverse complement strand
GGGGTGGCACAGGGATGCACTAATGGGATGGCACAGGGATGCACTAACGAGGGAACACACTAATGGAGTGCTACGTGGGTGTGTTCAGGAGGTGGCACATGGATGCACTGATGGGATAACACATGGATGCACTGACAGGGTGGCACAGGGATGCCCTGGGAGCGTGGTGTGTGGCTGCACTAGTAGGGTGCCACACGGATACACCCACGGGATGGCACATGGATACACTCACCTTCCGAGGGACAGCCTTGGAAAAGGGGTTTGAAGGTGGATTTGTCACATGGAAAAGGGCAGACAGAGTGACCCCTCCGTCACCAGGGAGGGCACAGTTGGCAGCACCACCCCAGCACCCGCCTGGTCCTGGCTGACTGTGGCATTCCCAGGACACCCTGCAGCCTCCTCCCTCTCTCCAAGGCGTTTCCCAAAATTCCTGGGGTGTCCTGTGCTGTGCCAGGAGCTGGATTTCCATGATCCTCGCGGGTCCCTTCCAATTCAGGACATCCTGTAATTCCGTGAAAATGCCTGAAACACCCGCCCTGCCCAAGGCATTCCCTGCTCCGGGGCTGATCCCGCTCTGCACAGCTCGGGATGTGCGGGATTCTCGGGATACACAGGATACACCTTCATTTGCATGTGCAGTCCCCCCGGTGTGGGATGAGCAGAGGTTCTGCATGCACAAGTGACCATTCATGCATCCAAACACCATCTGTGGTGCCAATTACCACGAGCACACACACGGAATCAAGGTAATTACCACGCAAATTGGCCGTGTGATTGCATGGGCATCTCTAGGATATTCTAGGCTTGGGGCTTGGTTTGGTTTTTGTGTTGTTTTTTTTTTTAAAGTCAGGCTTCTAGAAACTCAAATAGATTCGAAGTTCTGGTTTGAATTATCTGCCCATCTGGCCGGGCTGGCAAATAACGACTGTTTATAGTGAGAGAGATTAACCAGGCGCTGTTGATCGATGGGTTAATCATTGCAGGGGAGGGGAAGGGGGTGGCTCCTGCCCCTGTGCTGACCCACGGGACACAGGGGCTGAGGATGGGTTGGATGGGAGCAGGGAACCAGCAGCTTTCTGCTGCAGAAGCATCTCCTCATCAAACCCACCGATGGAGTGCACGATGGAGCCGATGGATGATCCCTGCAGTGCCCTGGAGCACGGCTGAAATAAAGCCTGGCTTAATCATTAAACCCCGGGAATTTAATGTTTCCAATGGCACAGAACCCAGGAAGAGCTGCTGGAGTTCTTGGCGTGCCAAGGCCTTGCGTTTTCAGGGGGTTTCCATGCCCAGGGTTAGATGGGATGTTGGGAAGGAATTCCTCCCTGTGAGGGTGGGGAGGCCCTGGCACAGGTTGCCCAGAGAAGCTGTGGCTGCCCCTGGATCCCTGGAAGTGTCCAAGGCCAGGTTGGACAGGGCTTGGAGCCACCTGGGCTAGTGGAAGGTGTCCCTGCCCATGGCAGGGGGTGGGATGACATGGGCTTTGTGGTCCCTTCCAATCCAAACCATTCCAGGGTTCTGTGATCTGATGGCTGTATGAATTTAAGGAGTGGTCCCAAGTGTTGCCATCCCACATTCCCTCTGCTCCTGCCCCAGCCCAGCCTGACTCCAGGCTCTCAGCAGAAACCCTCACTTTTGGAGGCACCAAAAGGGCAGAAAGAAGAGCAAAAACTTATCCAGGTGCTGAAGATAGTGTTGGACACAACACCTGCAGCTGCTGACCACTGTCTTTCCCCCAGGGAATGGCACATTCCCATCCCCACACAGCATCTGGGAGTCCCCAGACAAGATGCTCAATCCTGAAGTTTCCTTTTCTTAACAAAGCCCAGAATGAATAAAAATGGGAGGGGCTGCAGGAACCAATTTACCTTGGGAGAGACTGGAAAATAAAGCAAACTGGCAGAAAAGTCATTTAATCCTTTATATATATATTCTGCAGTTGCTGCTCGTGGTTGCCTTCCCAAAGGGGGCTGGTAATTATCCTGTTTTATCATATAACAACAACTTATTACTGGAATAATGAGGGACTGGAAGCAGCAGGAATGTGCTGTGGATCCACGTCACGTTGTGCCACCTTGGCAGGTTGAACCTCCGGCTCCGACTCGGAATAGGAGGAGAATTTATTCCTGCGAGTGCTTTATGTTCCTGAAACATCAGCCCTGCATTGATTCCCTCCCCTCTCGTCTGGGAACGAAATAAATCTTCTCAACCTTCATTTTGCAGGAAAGTGGAGAGAGAGAGGGAGGGAAACAACGTTCTGGGGTAGCAAAAGCCACGGGAAGGCAAATCCTCAGGAATTTATCCTTATAAATTATGGAGGGACAGGAGACAGGGAGTGACTTCCCACTGCCAGAGTGCAGGGACAGATAGGATATTGGGAAAGAATTCCTGGCTGGGAGGGGGGTGAGGCCCTGGCACAGGTTGCCCAGAGAGGCTGTGGCTGCCTCTGGATCCCTGGAAGTGTCCAAAACCAGGTTGGACGGGGCTTGGAGCAACCTGGGCTAGTGGAAGGTGACCCTGCTCATTGCAGGGGGTGGGACTGGATGAGTTTTAAGATCCCTTCCAACCCAAAGTTGGGAGCAAACAATGGGGTCATCTGACTCATCACTGGGATGGGATGGGATGGGATGGGGACAGGGACAGGTGAAACCCCCCAGTGATACCCCAGAGCCAACATTCCCGGTGCTACCAACAGAAACCAGAGCCCAGCAATCCCTGCCCTCAATCCACAGGTGATTCCCAGAGCTGATCCAGGTCCTGGGAGCTGCTGGATCCATCCGGCACAGCTCAGGAGGGCTCCTGGAGCGGTGCAGGTTCCATCCCTTCCACCACCATCCCCTCAGGATCTCAGCTCCTGGGACTCCCCACATCCAGCACAAGGCACACCACGGACAGGGAAGTGCCAGGCTGGGCTTTTTAAGGCAAATCTCTTCACTTTTGTTACTTCCCTCGTTTGATTTCTTGTCAGAAATTCAAACACTTCACGCCCTTTTTGTGCCTCGTTAGTGGCAGAGTGTTTTTTTCAGGATTATCCAATAATGCATATTTATGAGCCGAGCGTGGCTCCAGAACAAGGATATTTAAAAGATGCAATTATCTCAAAAAAGTTTGGCTTTATTTTCAGCCTAATGAATACAATGTTTTAAAGCCAACTAATTGGCTTGCCTGTCTTGGTGCCGTGTCCTCCTCGTTACAGCTCCTGGATTCCCTGATTTGAAATTTAAAAGCCCTCTGTTCCTCCAGCTTGAAGTATTGGGTCTCCAAGGAATTCAGGAGGGGTTTTTGTTTGGGTTTTTTTTTTATTCCATTCAATAAAAATAATGCTTCCTAAACATCAGTGGCATCCTCGCTGGATGAAGCATCCTTTTGTTCGGATGGGAAAATCCGGAATGTGAGATTAGGACTAAAAAGGGGAGGAAAGCAGGGAAAGGCTTTGATGGAAGCTGCTGCCACAGGAGATAACGGGGGCTGAAAACACAGGCTGGGTAATTAATATTGGGAATTCATCCACAAACTGGACTATTCCTGAGATAAATCCCACTGGACTGGGGGCAGCAGCTCCGTGCTGGGACCCTGCACACCCCCAGCCCCACCCCGTGGGCAAGGGGGGCTCTGAAGCCCCTGTTTGGTGCCACCTTTGGAAGCAGGGTTGGGTTGAGTTCTGTCAGTGCAGAGTGGATTCTTTGAGAGATTCCCTTCCCGTGGAGTAATTATGTTCTGCAAAATTAGTTTTCATTAAGCGGTGGAGTCTCGATGACAGGAACAAATACATTTGTAATTTTAAACCCCGCTGGTTCTTTAATTCCATCTGCAATGTCAGTAGAGAGGTTTGTGGTGGGAAAGCAAACAGGGATGGGTGGAGGTTTGGCTCAGAGTGGGGTGATGGGAACTGGAGCTCCCACAGGTGGGTGACACCCAGGCCCCCGAGTGTCCCCATCATGGGATGCATTGAGGGACCCAAGTCTGGTGTTTGCTGACATTAGAGCTGGATCAGCGGGTCTTTTTTGTCCCAAATTGGGATATTGGGAAGGAATCCTTTCCTGGGAGGGTGGGGAGGCCCTGGCACAGGTTGCCCAGAGGAGCTGTGGCTGCCCCTGGATCCCTGGAAGTGTCCAAGGCCAGGTTGGACAAGGCTTGGAACAACCTGGTCTAGTGGGAGGTGTCCCTGCCCATGGCAGGGGGTGGGAATGGATAATGTTTAAGGTCCCTTCCCACCCAAACCATTCCAGGATTCTCTTATGATGCTCCTGTTCTCTCTGGAAGCAGAGGAGCCTAAACCATGACTGTTCTTTGCTTGGGAAAATGATTTTCCCACCCCTTGAAGCCTTTCCATCCCCTCTGGCTGCCTCCAGCCATGGTCCCCTCCCCAGCCTGGAGGGAGGAAGGTGCAGGTTCCCAGAGTGACCCTGAGAGCACCTCAGTGGTCAGGTTGGAATGGTTATCCCTCGGGATTCCCACCAGCTGAGCCCTCAAAGCCTCTCCCAGTCCCTGCTCCCTCCCTGAGGGGGTTCCAGAGCCCTCCATGCCCAGATCCCTCAATCCCACCGGAGCCAGGAGGATGCTCCCTGAGGGGTTGATGCCCTTGGACGGGGTCAACAATGCCCTGAACAACCAGTGAGCCCTCGAGACAATAAAAGGAGGCACTCAAATCAGGAGGTTTCCTGCTGGCGAGGGTTGAGCTGGGAAGGACCAGGATTTCCCAAGGGTGCAGCTCTTTTTCCTGTGTTTTTAAATCCAGGCAAGGTCTGCTCATCCATGGACATCCACCACCTGTGGGGCACCCCAAACCCACCCTCTGGCCATCACATTCCTGGTAAAACCCCCTTTCAAACAAAACCCTCCAAATCAAGACCCTCCAATTACACATTAATTTGATTTTCCAGGAGGTTACTGGGAAATGTTTTCAATCAGGAATAAATTCAGATCGTAATAAAATATTACATAAATATTTACATCAGCCCTGGCTCTGCTTTAAAAGGAGGGAGATTTTTCCCCTCCTGCACACGCTGCCAAAGTACTTAATGGCAAGGCCATGAAAAAACAAGGGCTGGGAGTCACTTTTTCCCCAGGCAGATCCATCCCCGAACCATCAGGAGGTTGATTTTCCCCCAGATTCCATCATTTCCCCTTCCTAAAGCATTCCATGTGTCTCCTGCCCAGGTAAGGCAGCGACATGAGCTCTTTATACAAATGAGCTGAGCGGGGGGAGGGAGGAGGGAAGGGGAGGGAAAAAAGCATCTTCAAAGCTGCAGCACATTAAAAGGAATTTATGAGATGTGTTGTGTGGGCAGGACGCCAAGTAAATTTAATATGGATCTATATACAAAGAAACTGTCTGGTTACACAGAATGAATATTTAATCATGCGTGGATCAAGCAATTTCACAGAAGTAATTAAAAGCAGGCTTTGTTTATTGCTCAAAATTATAGCTCCCCTATTGACCTGGTGCTGGGGCTCTTTTGCCATATTGAACATGTTACCTGCTGATATTCTCTTATTAAATGGGGATTAAGCTGATTTCTTTCCCCTTTGCAGATAAGAGCTCCTAAGCTGTCTTGTCTGTTTGTGCACAGGGAGGGGGAGGGAAAAACCCCCCGGTGGAAAAAAACAAGGCCGGATGAATGGGAAGGGTTAGGAAAACACTCCTACCTGGAGCAGGGAAATGAGGAATCAATTAAATCCTCCCTGGATTAACGGGGGCCTGGGGGAGCAGCATCCCCAGGGATGAGCAGGGTCATGGGCAGGCACAGGGTGCTCACCTGGGAATCCATGGGAGAGGAATGGTGGGAAAACTGGCACAGGGTGCCCAGGGAAGCTGTGGCTGCCCCTGTATCCCTGGAATGTTCCAGGCCAGGTTGGATGGGGCTTGGAGCAACCTGGGCTAGAGGGAGGTGTCCCTGCCCATGGGGTGGAACAAGATGATCTTTAAGGTCCCTTCCGACCCAAATCATCCCAGGATTCTCCCAAAAATCCTGAATTTTGGAATGAGGGGTTGTATCCCAGCCCCAAGGAGGAGCTGTGGTTGTTGCTGGTGCTCCTCATGGCTGGTGGGATGTTCAATCCCACTTCCACACACTGGTGGCTCTGTGGATCAGGGACACACCATGGACTGGCTCGGAAGCAAAGTGACATCTGGGAATTCACTGTGTGGCCTGAAAGGCTCCGGAGTGTCAGGGATGGACATTCCTAGGGCTCACTGCCCTCGGAATCCGGGTCACTCCAGCCTTGGGATCAACCAGAGGAGCCCAAATCCTCCTCTGGCTCTGCTGAGCATCCGTGGGAGCAGGGCAGGACCCAAATTTAGGAATAACAAATAAGGATCCCAGAGTTCACAAGTAAAAATTTAGAAGTCTGGGGGTCAGGAGCAAAAATTATGAGCCCAGGGCTTGGAAGCAGAAATTATGAGTCCAGTGTTTAGGAGTAAAAATTAGGAGCCCAAGATTTAGGGAGAAAAATTAGGAGGACAAGATTTAGGAAAAAAAAAATTAGGAGCAAAAATTACGAGCTCAGATTTAGGAACAAGAATTAGGAGGCCAAGATTTAGGAGGAAAAAATAAAAGCAAAAGTAGGAGCCCAGGGTTTAGGAATAAAAATTGGGAACCCAAGATTTAGGAGAAAAAAAATGAGGAGTAAAAATGAGAAGCCGAAGATTTAGGAATAAAAAATAGGAGCCCAGATTTAAGAAGAAAAATTAGGAGTCCAAGATTTAGGAGCAAAAATTAGGAGGCCAAGATTTAGGAGCAAAAATTAGGAGTCCAAAATTTAGAAGAAAAAATAGAGGCAAAAATTAGGAGCCCAGGGTTTAGGAGTAAAAATTAGGGGTCTTTGATTTAGGAATAAAAAAATAGGAGTCCAAGATTTAGGAAGAAAAATTAGGAGGCCAAGATTTAGGAGCAAAAAAATAGAAGCAAAAATTAGGAGCCCATGATTTAGGAAGAAAAATTAGGAATACAAAATTTAGGAGCAAAAATTAGGAGTCCAGATTTAGGAGCAAAAATGAGGAGCCCAGAGTTTAGGAGCAAAAATTAGAAGTCCAATATTTAGGAATAAAAAATAGGAGCCAAGATTTAAGAAGAAAAATTAGGAGTCTGAGATTTGGGAGCAAAAATTAGGAGCCCAAGATTTAGGAACAAAAAATAGGAGCCCAGATTTAGGAGCAAAAAAAAGGAGCCCAAGATTTAGCAGAAAAAAAAATAGGAGTAAAAATTAGGAGCTCATGATTTAGGAAGAAAAATTAGAAATCCGAGATTTAGGAGAAAAAATTAGGAGTCCAAGATTTAGGAGCAAAAATTAGGAGCCCAAGATTTAGGAGCAAAAATGAGGAGCCCAAGATTTAGGAGCAAAAATGAGGAGCCCAAGATTTAGGAATAAAAAATAGGAGCCAAGATTTAAGGAGAAAAATTAGGAGTCCAAAATTTAGGAGCAAAATTTAGGAGGCCAAGATTTAGGAGCAAAAATGAGGAGCCCGAGGTTTAGGAGTTAAAATTGGGATTTCAGAGAGCAAAGGGCTGGGAAAACAAGTGGAAGAGGCTGTGGAACACAAGGAGCAAGTGGAGAAGGGTTTAACAGCAGCGAACTGCCCGAGCCCCCGGTGCCATCCCGCGGGAATTTCCAGGCTCCGCATCTCGCGGGAATTTCCAGGCTCCGCATCCCGAGCTCCGCTCCCGCCCCACCAGCGGCTGGTGCGCGATTCCCGGCCCAGGGTGTTCCTGCTCTCCCTGCCTTTGCATAACTCCGAACGACAGAGCAAACTGGCACCGTGTGAGCGCGGGGGGCTGACGGATGGGAGCCGACAGCGTCTCTTCCCATCAGGATTATTTACAGGGCATTAGCGCCGGGAAGGCTCCGGCAGGAGCTTCCCGGGCCCGGCAGCTCCCGACCCGCCCGGCAGCTCCTTGGAACAATCCCCCGCCGCCTGCCGAGCCTGCCAGAGTTCATGGAATGGAATAAAAGCCAAGGGTGATGACATTTATAAGCACTAAGATCTTAAAGGCAGAAAAAATACTACCGTGGATGGAGGCTTTGGGTCAGATTTTAATAAAAAGGTGGAATTCTGGCCAAGGGCTGCATGGCTGGAATGTTAAAAAAATTTGTGCTCTTGACTTGCTCTGTGTTGGCTCTGGGACACTGAGGGACCTCCAATGGTACCTCTGCACAGGGGCAGGTATGGAGTTGGGAATGGCATGGAATGGGTGGGGTGGGAGGGACATTAAAGTCATCCCACCCCTGCCATGGGCAGGGACACCTTCCACCAGCCCAGGTGGCTCCAAGCCCCGTCCAACCTGGCCTTGGACACTTCCAGGGATCCAGGGGCAGCCACAGCTTCTCTGGGAAACCTGGGCCAGGGCCTCCCCACCCTCCCAGCCAGGAATTCCTTCCCAATATCCCATCTCTCCCTGCCCTCTGGCAGTGGGAAGCCATTCCCTTTCATCCTGTCACTACAGACCTTATCCCAAGTCCCTCTCCAGCTTTCTTGGAGCCCCTTTAGGCCCTGGAAGGGGCTCTCAGGTCTCCCTGGAGTCTTCCCTTCTCCAGGTGAACCCTCCCAGCTCTCCCAGCCTGGCTCCAGAGGGGCTCCAGCCCTGGGAGCATCTCCGTGGCCTCCTCTGGACTCTCTCCAGCAGCTCCACATCCCTCTGATGTTGGAGCTCAGAGCTGGACACAGGAATCCTCTCCCAAGGTCCCTTCCAGCCCAACCCACTCCCGGATTCCCTGTTTCCCTGGGAGCAGCAGCACTGCCCAGCTCCAGGCTCCCTCCTGGGCTGACCCCCAGGTTGTTCCCTTGTCTGTCCCCTGTGTTTAACATCCCTTCCCTCCCTCTGCTCCTGCCACAGGGAGCTCAAATCACAGGGAATAATTAAGATGTGAATTCTGATGTATAGGAAGAGGTGGAGGAGGAAGGAGAACGTGGCCTCTGAAGGTCACAAAGCAAACCCAGCCAGGAGTGTTCCCACAACTGATTGCACCCTCTGCCTGTGGGATGGGATGGGATGGGATATCATCCATTTTTGTCATGCACAGACAGCTGTGAGCCCCCCTCATTGATTCCCCCATCACACCCCCAAAGCTGCCTGTGGACACAGAGCCCCCAGACCCCTCTGTGGGGGTCAGAGCTGCAGAGAAATCTCCTCAGGAGCCTGGGGGGCACAAAGGGGGAGTTCCCTGGGGGGGACAAAGGGTGAGATTCCCGGGAAGCAGCGACCTCATCTGCACCAATTTGCCTAATTAGGAGCAAACAATATTTTTCACTAAGTCAGGTGGCTGCTGGGGCTCACTCCCAGCTGCCAAGGAAGGGGCTTTGCCCTTCTCCTCGTGCCAAGAAGGCAGAGGAATGCTGTATTTACCCAGGAAGGATCCCCAAGCCCCCAGTTAAAGAGGATGAGAGACAAATTATCCCTTCATCTGAATGGTTGATGAGCCTCTCCCAGGCCTCTCAGGTCTTGCTTCCCGAAGACATAAAGCCGTGATTTGTCCCAGGTAGATTTTTCATCAGGCCCATAAAAACTTCCAGCTGATGTTAATGGGGGAGAGTTTATCTCCAATGGGTCCCAGACAGGCTCGTTCCGAGGATGTGCCAAGTACCCATTAAACAATAAGACATAACAGGGCGTGTGTTGGAGCATGGGAAAGGCAGGGAGTTGAGACAGGGGGAGGTTGGTGCTGCTTGGAAAAGCTCCTGTCAGGCAGCTCTGCCCTGAGGATGGATTTGGGGAGGGGGTCGGTTGGGTAAATCCTGAGAGGAGCAGCTGAGGGGCTGGGGGGGCAGGGACACCTTCCACCAGCCCAGGGTGCTCCACCCTGGCCTTGGACACTTCCAGGGATCCAGGGGCAGCCACAGCCTCTCTGGGCAAAATGAGCCTGTGCTGAGCAATTCCCACTGGACAGGGACAACATGGATCACAGGGACAACATGGATCCCATGGACAACATGGATCACAGGGACAACATGGTTCATGGGGACAACATGGATCACAGGGACAACATGGATCACAGGGACAACATGGATCCCATGGACAACATGGATCATGGGCACTTCAGGGACCGGCTGCTCCGACACCCACGCTCCAGCAAACACAGAGCCTTGGCATTCCCACAGGGCAGCGTTTCCAGAGGGGAATGTCCCTTTTCCAACAAGCCATTATCCCTATTTTATCCCATTGCCTGGCAGCCAGAGGACAGATCAGGGAGAACATCAGGGTGACCATTGAGGTGACCCTCACAGAGACCATCACAGGGACCACCGGGGAGGCCACTAGGGAGAACATCGTGGAGATCATGGAAAAATCCCAGAGAAGACCATGGAGAGCGTAACAGCAGCTCTGCAGGAGGGCCAGGGCCGGGATGAGCAGGAGGAGCTCACACTGGGCCCTAGTTACCAGCTCATTCCCACATCAGGAACCAAACCTTGACCCCAAAAAACTCCTTGTGCCAACCAGCACGAGGCATCCCCGAGCTGAACAACCCCCTGCCGTGCTGGAGCCGTGGTCTTGTGGGATTGTTCCTCGTGTTCCATGGCCTGTTCCATGTTCCTGACCGGTTTTCCCATTTTCTGTCCCATTGGTTTCTCCCTAATAACTCCCATTCCTTCCTCCAGGCCTACCAAGGGCTCAGGCCAGTGAGCACCTGGATCCAAGCATGTGGAGCCACCTCCAGCTCTCCCCACACCTTGGCTCTGCAGGGAGAACGTCCCATCAGGGATATCCAGGGAAAACACTGCCCAAATATCCACATTTCCCCACATTAATGGAGTCCTGCCTCACCCCCTCCTGGATCACTAAGTCAGAAGCACCACAACAGGGGATGGGCTTTTCCTGCTCCCCATTTTGGTGACTTCTGGTGCATAAAAAAATTACCCCCAAATATTAGTACAGCACCACCTTTTCCTGCTTATTGTTTCTGACACGCAGAACGAAGGAAAGAGCATTCCAAGCAGGATTTTTGGGATGTGAGAGAAGCCCAGTGGAGTCAGGAGGATGAGAGTGTGAAACACAGGAGGAGCCACACGGACTGGTCAGACCCCCCTCACCCCGACTGCAGCCGCGGAGCCTTCTCGTGGCACGGGATCGGCACATCCAACCCTCCCTCCATCCGTGAGGGAAGGAATGCTGCGAGCCGGGAATGAGCTGGAATTGGGGGTGGGCCGGAGGAGGGCTCTCGGTGGGTTCCTCGCTCGGTGACAAACGCGGCTCGAACTCCTGTGCCACACTGACATCTCCTGGAAAAAGCTTTCCTTGCAACCGCAGGGCTGGAAAAGCACTTCAGGAACGGGTTTTGGGGATAAAGGCTTAGGATTTCGATGCCCACCTTGCCCTAATAGAAGTGGGTTTGTACCAAATCGATATTTCTCTGCAATTAAAGGATATGTAAGGTAAGACCATGGGATGTTTGGCCCAACTGGAGGGGATTTGTGGCTGCAGATTTGACACTTCACGTCCAACCTCACTTGCTTCTGATGGTTTTATATATAAAAATAAAAAGAATCTTGGTGCACTGAGCTCTCCAGCCAGATACAGGTTAATTTGATGGAAATTAATGAAGGAAACGAGGGAATTTGGGGTCACTGGGCACAAGGACAACGTGCACATCATGGGCCTGGCACTGGGGCCCTTCATCCTCCACTCCCTAAAAAGCAGGATGTGGGGGAACAGCATCACTGGCACAGGGGGAGCTGAACCTCTGAGTGCCTGTCCCAATTTATAGCCAGGATTTTGCAGGGGTGCAGGAATAACCTCCCTGGAAGTTGTTGGGAAGCTCATCTGAACCTCTTTGGTGGAGTTCAACATCACCACTGTCAGAAAGGGGGGATAATTCACAAAATTGCTTAAAATGACCATCACAGAGAGCAGGCACCCAGCTCCCAGGGGAACCAAGGATGTGTCACCTTCCAGGGAAACCTTCCTGGCCAATTCCAGCCTGGCACTCCCGAGTTTTAATGCCTTTTGCCTCGAGGTCTTGGCACCCACGAGCCCTCCCTTGGCACACCCTCCTCCCAACAACACCTTCCTGAGCCATAAGAGGTTTTGTTTCCAATGGGGGTGGTAAAACACTGGCACAGGTTGCCCAGAGAAGCTGTGGCTGTCCCTGGATCCCTGGAATTGTCCAAGGCCAGGTTGGAACAACCTGGGCTAGTGGAAGGTGTCCCTGGCCATGGCATGGGATGGGCTTTAAGCCCCTTCCAACCCAAACCATTCAGTGACTCTGTGATTCTACAACAAAAGCTTTGCTAAAATCCTTGAGCAGCTCCAGCACGAAATATTAAATAATATTATTTATTATTATCTACAATAAATATCTGAGTATTATGGTATAACTGCTCAAGGCAACGCAGCCCCAAAGAACACTGAGTCTCCTCCTTGGGCAGGGGTTTTTAGGTGCTGATCCCACCCCAAAAGGTCCCTCTGAGCTCCCTGCAGGGGATTTTTGGGATGTGGCCACACTTGCCAGCTCTCAGTTTGTAGGAGCTGGTGCTCCTTCAACGTCCTCTAAAGCACTTGCCTCCGATTCGGAAAGGGAGACTCGAAATCAAAATTAAAAGTCAAACAAAACCAGTGTCTCCACTTAAAAGCCCTTTAAAGGCTCGGAGATGATTAATGTGTTTAAACTATAAACTGTAGCTGTTTTAAGAGGAGATAAATACAAGATCGAGACTTGTGGCTACACAAACAGTGTGAAGGAGTGAGTAAACAGCCGGGACAAGCTCGGCCTCTCCCGGAGCCGCGGGTCTGGGAGCTGCGGGGATTTAAAGGGGAAGCGTCGGGGCCACCCCAAACCCAGACACGTTAAATGGGGGGTTCTTCCCCTTCTGCCCCTGCAGGGTCAGGGCAGCTCATCCAGGGGGGCAGAGCTGCTGGAGAGGGTGTCAGAGAACCACGGGATGGTTTGGGTGGGAAGGGACCTCGAAGATCTTCCCATCCCACCCCCTGCCACAGGCAGGGACACCTTCCACTAGCCCAGGTTGCTCCAGCCTGGCCTTGGACAATTCCAGGGATCCAGGGGCAGCCCCAGCTTCTCTGGGCAACCTGTGCCAGGGCCTCCCCACCCTCCCAGCCAGGAATTCCTTCCCAACATCCCATCTAAATCTCTCCTCTTTTAATTTAAAATTATCTCCCCGTGACCTGTCTCTCCAACCCTTTTTCCCAGTCCCTCTCCAGCTCTCCTGGAGCCCCTTTAGGCCCTGGAAGGGGCTCTCAGGTCTCCCTGGAGCCTTCTCTTCTCCAGGGGACCCCCCCCAGCTCTCTTTTCCGTACAACCCAACACATCCCCAGCAGGAAGGGTTTTGGAAGGCAGAGAACTCGCGTACACACACCTGGCTGCAGGGAACTGATGCCATTCCCTGTTCAGGGATAATTCCAGGAGCAGGACGTGGCTGTTCCTCAGTGGGTGAAGGAGAAGGAAGCAAACCCTCAGACACTCCTGCTGAAAGATTCCTGGTGGGATCACTGGGCCATTTAGCAGGTAACTGTCACTCCAAACAGCCTGGGATTATCCCGACGCTGGGATCGGAGCCGGGAACGCTGCTCCTAATCCTGCCTGTGTTCAAACACTCCGAGCCTGGATAAATAGACTGTTTAATTAAACCAACAAGTCATCGTTTATTTTCACATCACAATAGGTTAAATGACTTTTTATTCCCATTTTCCATATCAACAGAGCAGACTTTTTGGTAATAAAAGCTCAACTCTAATTAGCAGCTGGTGTGGTTGTACTTGGCAGCGTCGTGGGTAATTCAGCACAAAGCAAACACATTTACCAGAAATGGCTTTTGATTGCAGGGCCGAGGATGTGGAGGGGGGGGAGCAGGGCCAGGCACCTCCTGGGGTTGGTCCAGAGGAGGTGAGAGCAGGAATTGTCCTGCCCAGGAAGGTGGAAGTGGGAAAACATCTAAATAGTCAATATTCGTGAATAATTCCTTCTAGTGGAAGGAGTTACCCACTCCAGAGCCAGGCTGGGAGAGCTGGGGGTGTTCACCTGGAGAAGGGAAGGTGTGTTTGGGGATGTTCTGGCAGGGCTTTGACCCCCTGTCCGAGGTGCAGGTGTGGAGGAGGGATGGATGTTCCCCAGGGAACCACACAGGATCTGTGACACAGGGTTTGGGTCCCCTCTGGAGCGACCCTGCCCCACTCGGGCTGGGAATTCTGGGGATGGAATTCCTACAGTGCCAGGGAGGCAGTGCTGGTGTTTGGAGAAACAGCTGCCTCGTGTGCAGGGAGCTCTGGAGTGGGACTGGGAACCTTTCCATGGAAAAAGGCAAAGGAGGCAAAACAAGCGAGTCTGAAACCATCAGTGTCCATCTGCCTTGGGAAGAGCAGGAACTGTGGCAGCCTGGTCCTGCTGCTCCACTGGGATGAACCCACACAGCTTCTCTGGGGTTATTTTGGGCTGTGGCTGATATTTGAGGGGAGAACTGGGGTCATTTCCCTGCCCAGGATAATTCGGGATGTTGGGAGCTCTGGGACCGACTGGTAGGTGCAGGAAGAACAACTTCCTTTTGCCATCCCCCAAAATCCAGGATACAGGAGCATGGCCTGAGCCAAGAAAACGAGGAACAAATTTTCCCAAAGCCCTGTGAGCTGTAAAACCAGACAAAATGTTACTGGATCCCAACATTCCAGGTCCCAGGGCCGAGGCGGGAGCAGCTGGAGCAGCGCAGCCCACGCCGATCTGGGAGCCTGGTTGGGGGAGAAGGACTGGGAGGGTGCAGGGAGAGCCATCCCTGCTCCAACTGCATCTACCAGGGCTGGGAGAGCCAGGAATGCCGTGGGATGGGTCACACTTGGCAGCGGGGTGGGAGAGACGTCGCTTTGGGAAACACCTCCCCATCCCTGGAATGTCCAAGGCCAGGTTGGACAGGGCTCGGAGCAGCCTGGGATAGTGGAGGGTGTCCCTGCCCATGGAATAGGATGAGCTTTAAGCTCCCTTCCAAGTTAAGCAGTCTGGGATTCCCAGGAGAGTCAGGGATGTGGGAAGGGCAGCAGGGAAAAGCAACGCCCGGGGATGGGGAAGGGACAAGCGGCCACTTGGCTTTTCCTGCTTCCCCCTCCAACCTCCCAGACAACTGATCCCATTCCTGCCAAGCCTGGACTCTGTGCAAAGCAGGAATATCACTTTGTGTGGATTCCCTGCTTCCTGCTGAACGAGCTCCTGCTTCCCTTGTCACCTCAGCCGCTTCCAGGCGCTGATCCCAAACCTTGGGGAGCCCTCAGGACACGGCAGGTTTGTTTTCCCAGCACTCGGGAGCCGTCCTGGGAAGGAGAACAAAGTGTAGGTGTTCTAAAGTCAATATTGGCACAAGGAGGCTCGTGACAAAGGGCCACTGAGCTGCAGTTCCCTGGGATTGCTGATCCGGGTTTATCCAGCCCGGAGAAGTTTCTGGGATTCCCCCTGGATTCCTTCTCCAGGTGTGTGAGGAAAGGTTAAACTCACAGGCCCAGGGGTTATTTCCACTGATGACATTGAGGGTTTGGGAATGAGGGGGTTCCCCCCCCAGTCTTAATTAAAAGATGGATTTGGGGTTGAATTAAAAGTGTGTTTTCAGATGGTTTCACACCCCCCAAAGCTCTCTGCACCTCCCATCCCATTTTTTCCCAATCAAAATCATCCTTTAAATCAAAATTTATCCAGTTTATGGTTGCCACAAATACCATTGGCATCTTTTTGAATGGCAGGGGGTGGAATAAATGATCCCTGGGATCCCTTCCAACCCGAACCATTGTGGGATTCGATGAGAAACCGAAACCTCCAGAAAAATTTAAAAGATCCATTTTTATTTCACCTGAGTTGTCAGACCTAAAGCTTGTAACTGCCCTGCTGGCCAGCCCTGGGCAGCCACCACGCCAAGAAAATGGGGATTTTCCAGTAGGAAAAGAATTCCTGACAAAATCAGGATCCACTGCCATGGAAAAGGAATTTTCTTTCCATGCAGGGCATTAAACACTTGGGTTTTTCCCTTTTTTTTTAAAAAAGGAATTTCCCAGTTTGCAAATTTTCCTGGTTTTGAGAGGCTTGGCCTTCATTCAGAGCCACATTTTCTAATCCATCATTTCTTTTTTCCCTTTCTAAAACCAGAGGTGTCAAACCCAGGGCTTGGGAAGAAGGTGGAAATCCAGGCTGGAATCCTCTTCTCCTGTGTTTTCAACCTCTGGAAACACCCTCAGTTAAACCTGCTTTAATATTTAAGCACCATTTAAAGCTGAAATTGTCTCAAAGCTTCACCTGGAATAGCACAGAGGGGTTTGTGGATATCTGGGGGCAGGTGGAGTTATCCCAGCCCAGAATCCTTTGGCTGTTCCCCTTGGAACAACAACAAACAATAAACCACAGGCCCCCCAAAATTGATATTTTGCCCTTGTTTGGGTTTTCCTGCGTTTTCCAAGCCACTGGATCCCCCCCAGCTCTGCAAAGAGCAGCTCTGCCTTGTTTGGAAAGGCACTGTTGACATTTGGCTGGAAAGGGGAATGTCAATTTGATAAAGTTAATTACTTATTATTTGGAATCTCATTTGCATGGAAGGGTGGGTTCATTAACCAGCAGGATTTGTGTTCAGGGAGGAGGTGGGAGCAGGGAGGGAGAGCAGGGAGCAGCTCCAGCCCCCCTGTCAGAGGGTTTATTAACACCACAGCTGAAAGTGTGAATGTTCCAGAGCAAAGAATTCCCACTGCAATAACGCCTTGGATTGTCCAAGCTCCAGTAAATATTTACTTTGTCTTATTTTCCGACCGAATTTCTCCAAGCAGCTGAGAAATTGCATTTTGCAGCTCTGCTCTGGGTCTAAATCCACAGCAAACCACCCTCCCTGCTCAGCCTTGTTTCAATCTCGGGATTAGGTTTAAAATATTCTTCTTATTGCAATTTTGAGGGCTTTGGGTCATTCCAAGAGCACTTGTAAACCTTGGGAAGCCAAACCCCCGCAGGGGGCACATCCTCAATTTTCAGCCACCTCCCATCCCATCCATCCATCCAATATTCCAGCCACTCAGTTTTGGGATATCAATTGCAAAAGGAAAACCCCAGGAAGAACCAGAAATGGATGGAAAGACCCAGAGCCAAAGTCCCTCACACTCCCCTTCCTCCATCCAAACCCAGGGAATTTTCCAGCACCCAAACAATTTTCCAGCAACATATTTTCCTCCCAGCCCCTCTGTTATCACTCCAGTACCATTCCTGGAGTCCTCAGTGCATCCATCTCTCCTTATCGACCATCTGGGAATAATCTGGGGAATCCCTCCTGGAAGACACAACCAAAGCAGAGTAGCCAAGCCCCAATCCCCACAGAGCAGACCCCCCCAAACCTCTCTAGGCATCCTGCAGGACCCATTCCCTGAATTCCAGCCCCTCCCAGATCCAAGGGAGAGCTGGAAGCTGCTCCTCCCCGGGCACAGAGACCCTTCCCCTGGCAGGTTTAGTCCCTTCCCTGTCCCTCTCCCAGTTCCTGAGGAAGGTCAGACTTGGTGGGTGCTCTCCCCCCACCTGCATCCCGGGGAATTCCCACATGGAGGGGAAGGAAGCACAGCCTGGAAGGTCTTCCCTGTGTGCCAGGAGGAGGCAGGTGCTCCCTGCAGTCTCCCTTCTCCAGAGCATCTCCCAAGGTTTTCCCAGCTGTCCTGCAGAGGCTGAGCCCCCTGGATGCAGGGATGGAGCTGTCCCAGGGAGCAGGTAGGGAATGTTTCCCAGCCTTTGGAGCCTGGACAGGGCCCGAGGGAGGAGGATGCTCAGAGCTGGTGACAACATGCCCAGGGACCATCTGCCCCCACAGATGGGGATAATCCCAGAATTATGGAATACTGTGAGTTGGAAGGGACCCATAAAGATCAAAGTCCAGCTCCTGGCCCTGAGGACACCCCAAAATCCCACCCTGTCCCTCAGAGCGTTGTCCAAACTCTCCCTGGCGCTGTGACCAAACCCTGGGGAGCCTGTTCCGTGCCCAAACCCCCTCTGGATAAGAAGCCTTTCCCTGCTGTCCATCCCAACCCCCCTGACCCAGCTCCAGCTGTTCCCTCAGGTCCCATAACCCAAATCCAGACACCACAAATGCTCCCAACCCATTCCCAGCCCAGCAGGAGGAGGAGTTCCCTTGGAAGCGCCGTCAGATCCGAGATTTCCTGGGCAAAGCTGCAGTTCCTGCCCTCTGGAAAGGCTGAAGCTCCACAAGCCAACAGGATTTGGGCCTTTGCTGGGACCTCCTTCTCCACACACTCCCTGCATGGAATTGCTCTGGGTTTTGTCTCCAAAACACCTTCTGCCCCTTTCAACAGCCCCGAGCTGGAGCCCAAGGCCAATATTTATGCCTCAGATCTCCTTGATGATGCAATCCAGCAACAAATCACCCCTTAAATAATCCAGCCATTTAATCATCCAGAAATGTGTAGAAATAAGAGGATTAGCCTCTATCCCGGGGAATTGTGTTTTACAGGCTCCAGGGGTTTATTCCTAATAAAACAACAGGAGCAGCTCGTGGTATTTTCAGAATAAATGCAAGTATCCCAAGCTCCAGGAGAAGAAGGGAGCTGGTGGGGTAGGAGGAGGAATCACCACCCAAAAGGTCCAGCTCAGTAATTGGTTCTTGCCTAAATCACAGGTGTAAAGGTGAATAAATAATGATGAATAAATGATGAATCAAATGATGAATTGAAGTCTTTCCTGTCCACTCTCATGGATAGAATATGGCAGGGGGAAACTGGGGACCAGCTCCTGCCTTTCCCTGGGTGATCCACCTGTGCTAGGGCTGTCCCTGCCTCTGGAAGTGTCCCTGGCAAGGGCAAAGGACAAACTCCTTTCCCTCAGAGCACAACTGTTGTTCCCCAACACCCTTTTACTCCTCTTTTTATAGCCCCTCTCGTTCCCAGCAAGACAATATAATTTTAGCAGGGCTGGATTATTTTTAACAGTGGTTGAGCTGCACATAAATCAAGGCAGACACAGAGACAAACGATTTCTGGGAATTAGGGAGCAGCTCCTTGGAAAGGCTCGTTGATTATGTGTCACTGCCCCAAGGAGGACGGGCACCAGCACTGCCGGGGGGGCTGAGCTCGAGATCTGTCCTGGTTTATAGGGATAAAGCCCAACCTTTGGACATGGATGTTGCCAGGCTGCCACACACCAGCTGTTTTCATGGAATCCTGGAATGCTTTGGGTTGGAAGGACCTTAAAACCATCTCCTTCCAGCGAAAAGATTATTGCTGAAAACTCCTTCAGTTCACGCCCAGCCCAGAGGTCCCACTTGCAGGGAGTCCCCTGGATGGGGCTGGGAGGGGCTGGACGTTATTCCAGCATGGAGAACCCCAGGGCAGGAGGTGCTGCCACACCCTGGAGCCACAGCTCAGGCTCTGGAATAACCAGGATTGGGCATAAGGGAGGAGACCACAAAAAGGGCTGGAAAACAAAAAAAGTTCACTGGCAGAAAGTGCAGTAAAAGGGGAAATACTGATGAAAAGGTGGGTGTGTAACACACATCCAGCAGCGGCTGTTCTCTCATTCCAGTCCGTGTTTTAGAGGGGTCAATTCCTGCATGGTGGAATCCCTGAGGTTGGAAAAGCCCTGCAAGGTCACTGAGTCCCCCCTGTGCTCGATGCCCACCTTGTCGCCCAGCCCAGAGCACTGAGTGCCACGGCCAGGCCTTCCTGGGACACCTCCAGGGCTGGGGAGTCCAAACCTCCCTGGGCAGCCCCTGCCAATGTTTAACAACCCTTTCCAGGAGGAAATTCCTCCTCATGTCCAACCTGGCCCTCCTCTGAGGTCCCTGTTACACTGAGCAGAGCCCCAGGATCCCAGATCCCGGAGCAGCAGCTCCAGGTGCCTGGATCCAGCCCGGCTCCCCCAGCCAGTTCTGCTGGGCCAAAGCTCCATGTTCTGCCACCCAAAATCCCCCATCCCCCTGAGCCAGGGATTTGGGCCATGCTTTGATCCCTCCCCAGGGAGCACAGAGGTTCCCAATCCCGAGGCCAGGCTGGAACAGTCGGAGCTGTGGGGTCGGAGCACACGGGAGTGAAGCCCCTCGAGGGTCCAGAGCAAACAGGCTCCTGGGAATCAGCATTTTCCTGCCTCCCTGGAGCCCTGGCAGCCTCCCTGGAGCTCTCCTGGGGTCAGCAGCTCTCCCAGCCCCTTTTTATCCACACAGCACTTGGCAGGATGAGCTCAGCTAACCCAGCAGGCTGCTGGGCTTCCATCCTCAGAACATGGAAGACCTGGGAGAAGGTTGGGATGTCCTGGACTCTCGTGCCTTATCTCCCCCCTTTTCCACGGCAGGCCCTGGAGCAGCCCCAGTTGAGCTCCAGCTCTGCCCCAGCTCACCCTGGCTGTCATTCCAGGGCCATTCCTGCTCCTTGTTCTCCTGCTTTTCGTTGCTCAGCAGAGCTGCAGCCAATTAATGCCAAGAACATCCAAGCAGCCCAGGGAACACAATCCAGAGCCATCCCCTCGTGCCAGAAGGAAACTCTGATGGAGCAGAGCTGGCAGGAGGATCCCACTGCACATCCAGCCTGGGGGGGAGGAATTTGTTACCTCAAAAGGTAAATGTGGAGTCAGCTCTAGGCTCCTGCCTTGCCAAGGAGTCAAAGGATGAGGAAGAACAGTGGGATCCTTCCCTGGCTCCAGGCATCCACTGCCCCTCTGCTCTTCCAGTGGGGGATTCCCACCCCTGGAGGTGTCCAAGGAAGGACAGGACATGGCACTCAGTGCTCTGGGCTGGGGGACAAGGTGGGCATTGGCTTTAATGTCCCTCCCAGCCCAACCCATTCCAGGATTCCATGAAGAAGGGACAGACTCCAGCTCAGCCCTGACCAAGCTGCCACCTCCTCCCAGGGCTGGCAAGGACAGATCCTCCTCTCCAAGGTCTGTTTGCACTTGGGATTAACCTTTCTGAGGGGACAAAGTGGCTGCAAGAGGTGTTTGCTTTGGGCTCAAATCCTTTCACCTCCACAAGCAGAAATTCCAGAGCAAAGCTCTTGGAAACACAGGGTGTGAAAGCAAAACACGGAGCTGGGAAAGGGCCGGGAAAGAAACGCTTTGGCCTCCCAGCAGGGATATAAAAATGAGCATTTTGAGGGCAAATTCAGCAGCTCACCTTGCTACACTCTGAGGGTAAATCTTTTCCATGCAAAGTTCTGAGCATCAGTTCCTTGTGTCTCCCAGGTTTCCTCTGGAACACTTCCAATATGACTGACAGGATGATGGAATCCAAATCGAAGAGATAATGTTTGCTTGTCATTAATAGATCCATTATTTAATTAACTTAAATGCCAGAAATAAGAGCCTTGTTTAAGTTCATTATTCCCGTTGGTTATCCCTATCCCTATCCCTGTCCTCCCACAGGCAGCAGCAAAAGGCAGGAAGGTGGGTGGCAGCAGGAAAACACTGCCCAGGTTTGGGGTATCCCAAGGAAAGGAGCTATTCCCTGGCCCAGGCCCGGGGTAAAGCCTCTCCCTGCAGACAGAGAGGGATCCAGTCCAGCCGGGATGGTTATCCCACACCATCTAGTGGCACTCGGCAGAGCTGCTTCCCTGCGATCCAGAGCCTGTGGAGCTCATGGAATCACTTAGATGTTGGATAAGACTCCACCTGCAGAGCTGCCTCCAGCCCTGGGGAACAGCAGCTCGAGGACGTGGAGGTGCTGGAGAGAGTCCAGAGGAGGCCACGGAGCTGCTCCAGGGCTGGAGCCCCTCTGGAGCCAGGCTGGGAGAGCTGGGGGGGTTCCCCTGGAGAAAAGAAGGATCCAGGGAGAGCTGAGAGCCCCTTCCAGGGCCTGAAGGGGCTCCAGGAGAGCTGGAGAGGGACTGGGGACAAGGACTGGAGGGACAGGACAAGGGGGAATGGCTTCCCACTGCCAGAGGGCAGGGAGAGATGGGATATTGGGAAGGAATTCCTGTCTGGGAGGGTGGGGAGGTCCTGGCCCAGGTTGCCCACAGAGAAGCTGTGGCTGCCCCTGGATCCCTGGAAGTGTCCAAGGCCAGGTTGGACAGGGCTTGGAGCAACCTGGGCTAGTGGAAGGTGTCCCTGCCCATGGCAGGGGGTGGCACTGGATGATGTTTAATGTCCCTTTCTATCCCAAACCATTCTGGGATTCTAAAATTACCTTATAACAAGGCAACCACTCAAACTGGACCCAACTGCCCCAAAAGCAGTTTGCAGAGCTGCAAACAAAGTTGGCCAAACCACATCTGGGGATCCAAGCAGATTCCACCATTTTAGCTCCAGAATCATCCCCCAGAGTGCCTCCCTTTGCACAGGACACAGGCAGGGGCTGTGGGGCTCCCTCAGCCACTGCCCTAAACCAACCACAACAGGGTTTGGAAGAGCATTTGGAATAAAAGGATTTATTTGAACACGTTTGCAGGGACACACAGAGAAAGGTTTGAGCACAGCTGTGAGGAAATCCCCCTCTCCCTCCCCTCCAGGGAGTTCCTCACTGGCACAATGGGGGGCTGATGCCAAGTCCCCATTGCTCACCTCAGGATTCCTGTTCCTGTCAACACTGACACGTTTCAAGGGGCTGGTTTACACATTAAATACTCAGAGGTCATTCTTTCAAGGAGAAATTCATATTCTCAAGCTGTTGCTGGTTAGGATAAAACAGGGAATGGCCTAAAAACACCCTTAAAGTGCAGCACTGCAGCTAAATCCATAGCAGCCTTTGGGCCTCCTCAGAAGAGAGGCCCTGAAGGGAGGGAGAGTGACCAGGAGAGATGGATCTGGGAGTGTGGAATGGAAAAGCTGGAAAAATCTGCAAGGCAGAAGCCTTGTGGCACAAGGCTGTAAAGATACAGCTCAATACATGAGGCAGAAGGTGTTTGGAGTTCCAGAGGCACGTTGGCAGAACCGCCCTAAATCTATGGAAAATACACACGTCCCTCTGGAGTTTCTTTGGGATCCCAGGTATCACCCGTGGAACCATTTCCTAGCACAGGCCACCCTAAGAACACCAGCCTGGAGTGAGGACAAAGCAGGGTCTGTGACACGTGACACCGGCCTGGGAAAATCCAGGAAAACTTCCAGCAGAAATTCAGGGCTTTCTTCGCCTAAAACAGGAGAGGAAAGAGCCACAAACAACTCTCAGAGTTCCCCCCCAGCAGCTTTAAGAGCAGCCACCACCCAATTTCCCTGTTTTTGACACCTTTGAGCCTCACATCCCTCCTGCATTGCTACAAAATGCAACATTTAACCCCAGAAAGCTCCAGAAACACCTGTATTTTATTTTTTTGGGGAACATAAACCAAAGTCTTATTTCAATTATTTACAAATTGCAACAAGTCCAAGCTCCAAGTTTCCTCCAGCATGATTAGAGCCCGTGGTTCCTTAGTGGGGGCCTCAGGAATCACACAGCTGGAATTTTAGCCATGGCCAGGAACACCACTAGGAATGGCCCCCTCAGTTCCCTGCTCTCCAGGCCACACTGAATAGGAAACTTGGTAAATTTAAATTTCTTTAAGGATAAAATGAGTGTTCTTTGCTGCATCAGCCTCTGCTGAAGGCTGGAGGGACAGGAGAGGGAATGCAGGGAGTTCTCCCTGCCACCCCTAACCCTATTCCAGTTGGGAATCCAAGCCTGAAGTGGGAAGAGCAACAAGGTCAGGGAGAAAGAAAAGTTCCCTAATTTTAGGAGTTATCAGGAAAGGGAATGAGCCTCCCAGGAGCACTTACTTGGGCTGAGCATGATGCTGATATCCAGGTCCAAGTGCTGATCCCGCCCTCATCTCCACTGCCACGGAACACTGGGAACACACACCAGTCAGGTTCTGCTGCTCCCACCACCCCCAGCTCAGCATCATCCCAAATTCTCATCCAGGCTGTTGCCCAGAGAGGTTTTGGACTCCCCATTCCTGGAATGTTCCAGGCCAGGTTGGACGGGGCTTGGAGCAACCTGGGCTAGTGGAAGGTGTCCCAGCCCATGGACACCATCCCAGGGGGAACAGGATGAGCTTTAAGGTCCCTTCCAACCCAACCCAACCCAGTCCAGACCCCATGACCATGAGATGTTCCCCTTTTCCCTTTTATCTTACTCTGGTTTCCACATCAGTCCATTCCGAGTCTGCAGCCTCTCCAAGGGGGTCAGGTTGGGAAGGGGACGAGCGTCGCTTCCTCCTGCAACAGGAACATGGGGGAAGAGCACAGAGACCCTGTGACTGGGCAGATCCTTGTGCACAGGAGAGCACATTTCATACTTCCAAAATAAATCTTTGCCCTCAGCAGCAAACCAGCCTTTAAAGCACCTTCAGCATCCAGAGTCTCCAAGTTACATTTGTATGATTTCAAGCTGGAAGCAACGACTTCCCGTTGGATCACTGGGACCAGAAGTGGTTCCATGTGCACTCTTGGAGTTCCACACCCCCAGAACCCAAAATGAAAGGCCCAACTCACCCCGTGGGAGATTCCTGCTTCAGAGTCTCGATGTCAGTGAACTGCACAGCCTGGCCACCACCCCTGGTTTTGAAAACATCCCCCTGGAACCCGGAGCAGAGACAAGGAACTGTCAGGTCAGCAGGGCAAGATTCACCTCGTCCCCCAGCCCAGAGCACTGAGTGCCATGGCCAGTCCTTCCTTGGACACCTCCAGGGATGGGGACTCCACCATCTCCAACTCCTGACAGGAAGAAATCCTTCCTGAAATGCCCTTTCCAAGAAGGAAATCCTTCCTGAACTTCTGAAGGAAAATGGTGAGATAAACAAGCCTATCGTGGTTTATAGGAAGCAACACCAAAGCTCAAGGAAAGGACTTTCAGCCCCCTCGAATCCCAGTGTAAAGGAGTTTCAAACCAACTCTTAGTGGGTCGAGTCCAACATTCCCTTTCCCAATCCTGCAGGAGAAAGTGGCAGGGAGAGGTTTTGGCTGAGCTGCCGAGGAAGGAGCCGCCTCACCTTGATGAGTTTGGTCTCGATCTCGCCGTCGGAGGCCAACTCCTGGTGTGTCAGCATGTACTTGTCACACTTGGCCAGGGCCTTCTCGCTGGCCGTGGCCACGGTGATGGCGTGGGGCACATGGGGCTGCAGCACCGTCTCCGTGGGCACGTTGGAGGGGGGCTTGTGGTCCACCCAGCGCTCCCCGGCCGAGCGCGAGCGGCGGTGCCGGAGCCGCACGGGAGGCGCGTTCTGGAGAGAGGCAGGAAAAGTCAGCACCCGGGAAATCACAGGGGGAACCCGCAGCTCTGTGCCCAAAGTGCCCTCAGGGTGTACCCTGGAAGGCTCCAAGAGCCTGGCAGGAAGTTATAATGGAATATTTTATGCCAATTCCTATTTCGTGGGAATTTTAGCGTTGTCGCATTCCACATTTAGTAAAGTTTCCTTGAGGAGGGAATCTATGTTTGGCAATCTCCTCCCAAATTTCCATCAGGGCTTGTCCCACTCTGTCCACACTGGGACAGCTCCCCAGGGAAGTGGGCACAGTTCCAAACCTGCCAGAGCTCCAGGAGCGTTTGGACGACACTCCCAGGCACGGGGTGGGATTGTTGGGATCCTATGCAGGGCCTGGAGTTGGACTGGATGATCCTCATGGATCCCCTCCAACTCAGGATATTCTAGGATTTATGAATATCTTAACCAACCAGAAAAGAGGAATTTGTGTCTCCATGGATTCATTCATGATCCCAAATGTAATTTGGAGGGTAGCAAAGCAAGCAAATCCATCCTCAGGATGGATTCCCAACACCTGTGAAGGATGCAAGAGGATGGATTCCCAACACCTGTGAAGGATGCAAGGCCTCCCAGCACTTCTGGGTACACGGAGCACAGGAAACATTCCCTGTGCTACTGCTCTGAACTGAGCTGTTGGAAATCCATGGGAATGGCTGAAGCTCATCTACTGCACTTCAGGAACACGAGAATTATTGGCAGATGCTCAGGAAAATCAGAACAAGATCTTGGAATGGGCTTTTCAAACAGGATTTGCAGAGTCTGTTCCATTTACACGGTAATTTTGGAGGCCTCCCAATCCTTACACAACCCAAAGCCATGGATGCAAATCCCACCTGCTGTATTTTCAGATGAGCAGCCACCACACATTCTTTGATTTAAACAGATAAACCTCTTACAGGTCTAAAGCACCTCTTAAAACTTAAACATATATACAGGGAAATGTGGCTCTCAGCAAAAATCTTCCGTTAAAACAAATACAAATAAATAAAGAATTGGAATGCTTTGGGAGAAGTTTGGGAACGCTCTCAAAAATGAATGATGCCATGATAAACTTGTACAGCTCTCTCAGATTTACCTGAGCCATGGTGACAGTGCCATGAGGTGCCACCACTGATAATCATTGACAGGCAGCAGTTTGGGGGAAATCCCTGTAATCAGAGCCCCCCCATGGAAATGAGGGAAGAGTCTTGGAAGAGAGTCCAAGTGGAGTCACAGGTGGGATGTTTATCCAAGCACTATTTCCAGACCACCCTAAGCTGCCCCAACAGGGCTTGGCAAATGCAGGAGGAGGGATTGGAGGAGACAGACACAAGGGAAAGCACAGAGACACTCAGAGCTCGAGGCAGAGCCTGGCCAGGCCAGACTGACACACCCTCGAGTTCTGAGGAGGATCTAAACCCCAAGGGGTCAAAGTGAGCAGCCAGGCTCAGTCTGGGATCAGCACCATCCCGGGAGAAACACAGCCAGGGCAAAGCTCTACTCTACGTTAGGAATGCTCAAGGGAGGAGAACTTTGGGCCAGACTAAGTCACTCTAGGTTAAGCTTTGGAAGGAGCAGCACTAACCCTGCAGCAGTGATCCTCTTCTATCTCTAGCTCCTCTCTATGCCTGGGCACCTCAAGGACTCCAGTCCAGCACATCCCTCGCCTTCTGTGCGAGCTGTTACAGCCTCTACTCAGCTCTGGCTCTTGTTTAGTCCTGGCATAAGAAGTGCTCTGCTTGTGTGAAGGGGTTTTCTGCTCCCACTCCAGGACACAGGAGGCCACAGAAATGCTGCTACAGGAGTTAGAACGTCTGGGCCCCTGCGGGGGGCTGGCGAGGCGCTGGCTGTGCCCCCCCTGAGCAAAGGGACTAGAGCTCTGCAGAGAAGGGGAGAGGAGTTAGTGAACACAAACACACACAGTGGAACTCACACAGCAATGAACAGGGAATCCTCACAATGTGCAGAGGGAAAACTCAGCTGGATGAGTGCAGTGTTGCAGTGACAGCACAGACTCAGGTGTTTTCTCAGTGGAGCAGCAGGAGGAGGTGGGAGCACAAGTGAACAAGGGACACAGAGAATGCAAAGGCAGTTCCAGCTACTCGAAATTCTGTGCCTGGGAACTACTTTTTAACCTGCACTTCATCCTTAAAATATGCTTTTCCCTACGTCAGTTAGTGTTTGGAGGTGACTTACAGGCACTGGGGGAGGAGACAGGGATCTCTGCACAGCCTTCTCTCGGTCCCTCTCCCTCGAGGGCCTCTCTGGCTTCTCCTTGGGCTCAGTGACAATGGCCTTCAGCTGCTTCAGCTTCTCATCCTTCACCCAGAGCTTGTTCTGCATTTCCAGCTGCTTTGCTGCCACACGACGCTCCTGCAAGGACAAGGCAGGGAAAGCATCGAGTATTTCACAGGAAAACATGGAATCATTGGGGGTGGAAAAGACCTCCAAGGCCATCGAGTCCAACCTGTGACTGATCCCCACCAGTCCAGTCATTCCTTGGACACCTCCAGGGGTGGGGACTCCACCACCTCCCTGGGCAGCCCCTTCCAGTGCCTGACAGCCCTTTCCAGGAAGAAATTCCTCCTGATGTCCAACCTGAACCTCCCCTGGCACAGCTTGAGGCCTCTTGTCCTCTCCTCCTGTCCCTTGTTCCCTGGGAGCAGAGCCCGACCCTCCCTGGGCTCCCCCCTCCTGTCAGAGAGTTGCAGAGCCAGAAGGTCCCCCCTTAGTAGTTCCCCCAGGTTAAACTGTGCTGGGATTTTGCAGGGAATTCTCTATGGAATGAATATCTTCCCCACTGAGACACAAGCTATTGGAAATAACGCCTTGTCAATGTAAAGACAGACTTTCCAGATTATAAAGTAACATCACATTTAACACCATAATTATCTGCTTCCCTAAATTACAGCAAATGGGAACACACCCAATTAGAGTTCCATCAATGACCCTGGAGTAGCAAAAGTTAATTCCTCAGCTTTTCTTTCCTTATTGCTTGTCCAGAGCAGAGCTGAGCAAGAGAACTTCCACAAGGAAAAAGGGGAAATTCTAACACTGGGCTTCTACAAGAGAACCACTCCCTAAGAGTGGTCCAAGCCCAAAGGAAGAGATTCCAGCTACTGGAATGTGCATATACTACATCTCTAGAAGTGAAGTGGACTTAGAAGAGCACTTACACACTCCTTCTCCCATTTCATGGTGGTCTCTGCCACCATTCCCTGCAGCCTGGCCTCCAACCTCCTCTTGTCCGACGCCTGACGCTGCAGCTTCTGGCTCTTGCTTTCCAGTTCCTGCTGAAGATTCCTCTTGTCCTCCTCATAAATTGTGGCAGTTTTCTCCAAAATCTCAATCTGCAGGAAGACAGGAAGGATTTGGATACGCTTTTTAGGAACACAACCATCTAAGCCCTGATCTGCCAGTTATATGACTGTAAATATACATTTTAAATTATACATTGCCCATCTTAACATACTCAAAAGGGCAAAAAAGTGTTCAGTGAAGTTCCCCACAAAATCCTTTTTATCTTGTTTCCAACATCCAGCAACTTCACAGAACTTGCCAAGGGCTACATAAAAAATGTGGTTTGTTCTTGAAAATGCCCAAACTGACCTTGTATTCCAAGGTTTTAATCTTCTTCTCCAGGCGTTCCAGCTCTGTTCTCTGCCCTGCTATTATTTTCTCCTTCTCAGACAGTTTTCCTTGGATATAGTGTTCCTTGGATACGACACTGGAGTCAAACTCCTGCAGCATTGTTTTAAAGGCAAGCACTGGAAGAGAATGGAGATATTTCACCTTCTCACCTGATCTCCACAACACCCAAAGCACTTCTGCTTTTCTCCTGCCAGCTTAAAGCCACCAGCTCTCTAATGACCTCAAAAAAAGGGGGAAATGATCAATCCAGACAAGATAATTATTTCCTGTTGGTACAGAAGGGAGCCTGGAGGAATAATAAGGGCACCAAAAATCAAGCTCTGCACTGATGTTCAAATTCTTACCATTTTTGGCAAACTCCTCTGCCAACATCTGCCTCATTTTCTGGCGCTGCTCCAGGGCCTCGATGAGCTTGGGAAGGGTTTGATCATCGTTGATATCCAAGAGCTCACACGAGGGCAACGGGGGGAAGTTCTGCAAAAGCATTTCTGCCACAGATTGCTCTTCTGTTTCTGCAAGATTTAAAGGCAAGAAAGAAAGTCTGTCAGCAAGTTACAGGACAGGAAAATTCCAATGGATAACACACACACAGAGCATTCACTCCACAGGATCATGGGAATAATTAAGGAGAGCTATAGGTTTTCAGAGGAGCTGACAGTGCTGAGTGAAGATTTAATGTGTCATTCTCAGTTCATTGCTTTACAAAACCTCCAGGCAACTCTGGATTTCTAAAGCAGGCCCTAAACATGTAGAGACATCAAAGTATCGTCCTCAGCACAATTTCCTTCCAGAAGCTGCAATACTGGGACCATGGAGTCATCCCCAGTAACAAAGGATTCATTTAGACTCACACAGTGACTGTGTTTATACTGCAAGCAGTGAGGAAGGAGCAGCTCCCACTGCACAGAGAGCTCTCAACCAACAGGTCACTGAAGCTCCTTTTGCACTTTCAAGGCTCAAATAATTTGTTTTAAAACAGCTTGTAACTCCTAACTCAAGACTGTGCTGTAACCATGGAATCATGGAATGGTTTGGGTTGGAAGGGATCTTAAAGATGACCCAGTGCCACCCCCTGCCATGGGCAGGGACACCTTCCACTGGCCCAGGTTGCTCCAAGCCCCATCCAGCCTGGCCTTGGACACTTCCAGGGATCCAGGGGCAGCCACAGCTTCTCTGGGCAACCTGGGCCAGGGCCTCCCCACCCTCCCAGCCAGGAATTCCTTCCCAATATCCCACCTAACCCTGTCCTCTGGCAGTGGGAAGCCATTCCCTGTGTCCTGCTCCTCCATCCCTTGTCCCCAGTCCCTCTCCAGCTCTCCTGGAGCCCCTTTAGCCCTGGAAGGGGCTCTCAGGTCTCCCTGGATCCTTCTCTTCTCCAGGTGAGCCCCCCCAGCTCTCCCAGCCTGCCCCAGACCCTGCAGTACTCACCCCCACCAAGGGGGCCCCCCCCTCATCTCCAGTTTCCTGGCCAGCTCCTCGCGGAAGGCCTGGTTGCGGAAGCGCCGGCCGGGGGTGAGCCCACACAGGGGTCTGTCCACAGGCCGGGCCACCTCCACCTCCTGGGTCATCTCTGCAAAGCGCATCACCTGCTGCAGGGACGGGAGAGAGCCACACGACACCTCAGGGGGACACTCAGAGGGGGGTTCAGGCAATAAAATACGAGAGGACACGATCCAGCTCTAATGTCAAGTAGCTCCCGACTTGGGATTCTGATGTGGAGCACCCAGAAGCCTTCCCAGGAACACCTCCCAGAGCTCCAGCCCCGAGGAGCCATGAACCCTCGTGCAGACAGCTCAGATTCCTGTAAGTGCTGTCATAGCACCCAAATATGGCTCTTTGGAATTCTCTAAAAAAGTAAAACCTTTCCTCCTTCACAAGCAAGTGGCAGTTATAATTTTAAGAGGAAAAATAAGATTTTACCCTACAAAACTATAACTGATTACCTTAAGTGCTCAAACAACAAAAAAAAAAATATAATTCCTTTTATCTATTCAAGCACAAGAATTGAGTGGGAAATGTGAAGAAAGGAGCAGGAGGGACTGCACTAAGCTGTGCAGGGGGGTTACCAGGCTCTCCTCATAGTCCTCAGCTTTGGGGTTGACACACACGATCATCCGGACTTTCCCTTCTCCATCAAAATAGTTCTTGAAGAGATGAGTCAGTTTGGAATCTCTGTATGGAACCATCTGAAAATCAAGCACAGGAAGGAATTAGCAAGCTTTCAGCACTCCAGGTCTTCCTCAAACGACAGGATGATGGGATGAGGGTTCCACACCTTGTTTGTCCCGTACAACTGGTTTTCCCGCAGAACTTCAATGCAGGTTCTCAACGTCATCAGTGACTGGTTGATGTTACCTTAAAAAAACCCAAAGGCAGAGTAAAAAACTCCATAAGCAGCCACTTGGATCACGTTCCCAAATTATTTAGCAGTTTCTTGAAGGATAAACTGCCTGCCTTCGGTTCTATTTGTTCCAGATAACTGCTCCAATTAACTGAAGGAGCAGAAGTGCTACTGAAAACCTGTGGTTTCCAAACCTGAGGGTTTCAGGTCATCAAATCAGATAATTGATCATCATAACAGAGCACTTCAGTTCTTCCCAGGGTGCCTCTACCAGGAGATAAGACTAATGGGAGCATAATTAGCACAGCAATCACCAGGGTGCCTAAAGGTGGTTCCCACCTGCTTCTCGCAGCCTGTTCCCCTCGGCTTTTGTCCTGTTGGTTCTCTCACTTCCAGCCAGATCCACCAAGGACAGCTGGCTCAGAGTGATCTGTTCCTTCTCCTGCCACAGGAAACAAAGGATAATCACCTCCAGAGTCCTTCTGAAGGGGTGGGGGGAACACCCCACCCCCCAAAGCAGCATGAACACTTCAAAATAATACACGTTGAGCCCTTAAATAAGGTCAGGGGGTGTTTTTACAGCACAAGGCCTGGGCACCACCAGCTTTTCCCAGGAATTTTAGCAGCTCCCTTGTGTCCTGGCCCACAGGATGGATATAACAACTGTCCTCATCCAAAGCCTCCAAATTTTACATTCCTAACAAAGGAAAAGGTGAAAACCAAAGGAATCAGCAGCTCCACCCTCCATGTGCAGGGTCAGGAGTTGGACTCGATGATCCTCATGGGTCCTTTCCAACTCAGCAGAGTCTGTGATTTTAAGGCCTTACTTTCAGTACAAAAAGGAGATTAATTCTGTCCCCTGGAAATTCAAGACACAGGAACCATTTCCATGGTTCAGCACCTTCTCCAACTTCCCCCCTCAGAGTTCTCCTGGGCTCAGCTGCTCTGAGCTCACCTGCAGGACGTTGTCTCCATCGGCGTCCAGCGGGGCCTGAGCCAGTTTGATGATGAAGACGCTGTGGGAGCGGCTGGACTCGCGGTTCAGCTGCGTGTTGGCGATGCGCCGCTTCTTCTGACCTGCAGGGCAAAACAGATCCCACAAAACATGGCTTTGGGTAACAGAATTCCCACCTGGCAAAGCCAACTCTGCTCTCAGCACCACAGCGGGAAGGACGTCCCGGCTGCTGAAGGAATGGCCTTAGGGGGAAGGAGGGAGAGTTGGAGAGGGACTTGGGACAAGGGATGGAGGGGCAGGACAAGGGGGAATGGACTTAAGATGAAGGAGGGAAGGGTTACGTGGGATATTGGGAAGGAATTCTTTACTGGAAGGGTGGTGAGGCACAGGTGCCCAGGGAGCTTGTGGATTCCACATTCCTGGAAGTGGTCAAAGCCAGGGTGGACAGGGCTTGGAGCAACCTGGTCTAGTTGGGAGATTGTGGACTCCACATTCCTGGAAGTGTCCAAGGCCAAGCTGGATGGGACTTAGAGCAGCCTGGTCTAGTGGAAGGTGTTAATATTTAAGCTCCTTCCAATCCAAACCATTCCAGGATTCTGTGACCTGCACCGAATTCTGGAAGATTTACCTCTCCAAAACACTTCAAAAGCTTCCTCTGTGGACTTCACCTCCACCTCTGTGCAGCCCGTGACGTACATGTTGTGGTTCTGGTCCTCCCGAAGCATTTTGGACTGGGGAGGTCTTCGGGACAAGGAGGAAATAAAACAAACAGACAAAAAAAACCAAACCCTTAGAACAGTTTTCTGTACATCATTGGCATGCGAATTGTGTTCAAGTGCGAAATTCAGAGTGACTATGTGGATTATCTGCACAGAGGATGGAAGAGGAAACACAAGGACAGGGACACACACCCAGCCAAGATTAGTGACACTTCAGCTACTGCTTTAATTGAGCAGCTACGTTTAATTGCAATTTTTGCTGGGAATCATTGCTTTGGTGGCAGCTACTGCTTTTCTACATGCACACAGAAGCAAGGGGGCTTTGACAGCACTCAGTATTTGCTAGTAAAGCAAGAAGAGACAGGGAATCAGTCTATTTTCTGCTTCTACTGAAGGAAAGTGGCACTTTTTGAGATGGCAATAATAGGCTGTGCACATACATAAAGTCTCCATTTCGCACAGGGGTGTTGCAATTGTTCCACCTACCGAAAAAACAGGGGTAAAAACATTAAGTCATTCAAGTTTGTGTCTAAAATCTCTCCACATATAACACACTGCAGCTTCCAGAAAGAGAAACAAGCCAAGAGTCTTCCTAGGCTGGTTTTTGGGCAGAAGCACAACACTAAACCAATGTCATTGTTTCCAAAGCCTTCACAGACATTCAAACCCTTTTCAGACCAGTGCTCTGGAGACAGCTCTTGATGTTTGAGAGACACAGCCTGCTTTGCTCGAGCTGGTCTTTGTAAATCAGCCAACTCTTTAATTAACATGTGTGCTGATGGGCTACTTGAATGGATTTAGAATTTAAATAAATGTATTCAAAGGCCAATTTGCAGATATTTTTTTCCCTGCTGGTGTCAAGATTTACCAGTTTCAGACATCAGCCAAGTCTGCACACCTTTGCAGAAATATGCATTGTTTCAATTAGGAGACAATTCACTGCTGGTTTTTGGGAATTACTGCCATCAGGTGAAATCTTATGCAAATGTGAATTAACTATGGAGCAACGAAGCAGCATTTTTCACCCAAGACACTGTTTCCAGGGGAAAAAAGGTCAGCTGTGGAATGCCTTGCTCCAAGCTGCAGTCACCTGCTAGAACCGTGCTTAGAAGAGCAGGACTAGATTTGGGATCTCAGTGGGACACAACACCACTGCCCACCAAATTAAATATTTAAATATCCATCTCCAACCATAACGAGGAAAGGAGCACCGAGTCACAACAACCATCAGTACTTGGCACACTGAAATATTCCTGTCTGGACTCCTTTGCCATCACCTTTCCACGGGATTTTTTAAGGATTCTTGTGACTTGAGCCAGACTCACCAAGACTACAGTCACAAAGACCTGGTGGAGCTCCTGCAAAAGCCAGGAATAGCAGGATTCCCAAACTCACTTGGGTTTGATGGGCTCAAAGGGAGCCTCCTCCAGGAGGTCGTAGATGTAGTTGTTGTAGATCTCGATGTAGGACACAAAGACACTGTAGACATTGTCCTCATCCACGTCCTCCACCTTGCAGTGCTCCTGGACGTTGATCATGTCGGCAAACTCGGGATCCATGTGGCGCCTGTGGACACAGGGAATGACTCTGGGAGCCCCTGGAGCTGTGTGGGTACATCTGAGCACTGCAGCATGGAAATACTCCAGAGCTGCCAAAATATTGGGATTCCTGGGCCCTGTGATGATCCTTGGGGGCCCCTTCCAGCTCAGGATACTGTGATTCTAGGAAAACATCTCCAAGTTGAACTTCATGGTATTCCTGCTCAAAGTCACAGCATTGAACTCATGAAAATAAACTTCTCTTGCCTGATTCTAAGTCTTCTAATCCAAATAATTATGTTAATTGCTTCAACCCCATGAAATACACTCACTTTCCATTAATATTTTATTAATTAATAGGAATATTATTAGGAATATATATAAATCAATATATTAAGTCAATACATATGAATACATTAATAATATTATTAATATTTACAGTTATTAATTAATAATATAAATAATTATTATTAATTAATAGGAATATTAATCAATAGGGGTTGGAACAAGACGATCTTTAAGATCCCTCCCAACCCAAACCATCCCAGGATTCTATGATTTTTCTTTCATTTCTCCAAGGGAAGGATAAAAACCTCCAGACAAGTTAAAACCAGACCAACAGAATAATATTTATAGTAAATAAATTCCCTCTGAGTGTTCCAACAGTCACTTACTTCCCAGATGGAGTTTTTGGGACAGGCAGGGCATCTCTCCTCTGCCGTTCTAACAGAGCATCAACTTCACTCTGAACATCCACCCCGTTCTTGTCATCCAGCTTAAAAACCTGGCAGGAAGTTTGGACAATTAAAAAAAAATAATTAAGGTGTTGACCAACAAAACTAATTATTTGATCAAGCTGGCAATTAATTAGTTTGAGTTAATTCCATGCCCCTCACTAGCACTCAGCCTGCCAAGTGGAATCTGGCAGAAAACAGGTATTTCCAAAATAACAACATTTCATAAATGTTCCCAAGGAAGAGACTCCAGGACTGTTAAAGTACATTTAGATACTAAAAATCCACAGAAGTTTGCCCACAAGAAAAGCCTCACATCTCTGTTAATTGGTCTATGCTCTGGTCTAGTTGACAAAGGTGTTCAGTCAAAGGTTGGACTCATGATCTTGGAGGTGTTTTCCAACCTCAACGATTCCGTGATTTCAGATAAAGTTTCCTGAGGCTTTTGGATCTTGTGGCTAAATCTCACTCCATAACTCAGAAAGCTTCCTCTTCTTTTTTTTTCTTGTTTTTAAATTAAAGAATGAGGAGCAGTTGAAGGGCAGGCAGACCCTCTTCAAGAGATGTCCATCCCAGCCGCCTCCCTGGCCCTGCTCCTCAAACCTCGAGGCGGGGGGTTGGTTTGGGTTGGTTTCTCAGTCACAGATTTATTTTGCAGACAGCCGTTATCTGATGCTTTGGGGCTGTCACAGCAGCAGGGGGGAGGATTCAGGGTGAAGCCACTCACGAATCTCTTGGCCTGGAAGGGCCCGATGCTGTTGAAGATCATGTCCAGGCAGCGCGGGAGGAGCCCTCCATCCCCAGGAGATCCCGTCATGGTGTGGGTCTTCCCACTGCCTGTCACTCCATAGGTGAAGAGGAGACCTGGGAAAGGTGTGGAATCAAATGGATTTGAGGAAAAAAAACCAATGGCTCCTTTTGAAGAGTCAGGGATTCCAGCCCACCACCAGTGTTTGCAGCTCTCCCTGATCAGCACAACTGGAATTATCCACAGTCCTCTCAGGACAGGGCACTTGGAAGCCAAAAATGGGGCATTACTGAGGAGTCTGACCCACACCAGGCACTGTGGTATCTCTGTGAGGGTGGGGAGGCCGTGGCACAGGTTGCCCAGAGAAGCTGTGGCTGCCCCTGGATCCCTGGAAGTGTCCAAGGCCAGGATGGATGGGGCTTGGAGCAACCTGGGCTAGTGGATGGTGCCCCTGCCCATGGCAGGGGCTGGGATGGGATGAGCGCTGAGGTCCCTTCCAACCCAAACCATTCCAGGATTCTGTGCCCACACCAAGCCCAGGAGATCAAACCCCACAAACTGATTTCTGCAGTCACTTCTTAGGTGGACAATCCATCCCTTTCCACAGAGAAAAAAAGCTTCTCCTGTTTATCTTGCACTAAAATCTTAGACCTTGACACACATAACATCCAAATCATAACAAAAATAAATAGGTTTAGATGGTGAGAGCTTCCAAGGATGTTGTGTGAGGAGCTGAGCCACAATTCCCAAGCAAACCAGATGTACCTTTTTACCTTGAGAAGACAAGAAACCTTGAGAGCCACAAAATCGTGGCCAGGAGGGTGGCAGAGGAGTGGCACAGGCCAGGAGTTACTCACCATTTTTGCCCCGGATCAGATCTTCCACCAGAGGCTTGGCCACCACGTCAAAGAGCTCCTTCTGAACCCCAAGGGTGCCAAACACTTCCTTAAAGGAATACTGTGTCTGCCAAGAGAAGAGACACGGTCTGAACCTTCAGCTTCCATGGCCAGGAGTCCATTGCTTCCAAACATCCAGGGGTTACACCTTAGGACACTTCCCACAGCTGAGCAGAACGATTAAACTCGGCTTTAGGACTAAGCCAGGGTTTGAACATGGGTTGCTCATTTTTCCATCAAAACACTTTCTCAGGTAAATATCTGCATTTTAAGTTTTCGAGCAAAGGTTTATCAAACTTTTAATTAATCTTTGCCTCCTTCATTTAAGCCTTAGGAGATCACTCGATACCTTTCTTATAAGAACTTCCCAGACTATTCTACATCCCACCCAACATTCCTGCCCAGAGAAGCTGTGTATTCTCCATCCCTGGAAGTGTCCAAGGCCAGGTTGGACGGGGCTTGGAACAACCTGGGCTAGTGGAAGGTGTCCCTGTCCATGGCAGGGGGTGGAACTGGCTGAGCTTGAAGGTCCCTTCCCACCCAAACCATTCCAGAATGCCACGATTCTATTTTTTTCTTTTCTTAAAAACTCTATGGCTTTGTCTCATTTGGTATTCCAGCACTGTTTTGGAATACTCCAGTTAATCCTTTCACTACCACATCACCTTCAGTCCTACAGTGCTCTGGCTCCTCATTCTGTACCATCTGTAGAGAGCACAGCCTATATATAAATATATATATATTTTATGCTTGTGTGTGGTTGTGTTTAGAGCTGTTTTCTTTCAACTAGTCCTGCATGAAGAAAAATCCTTTAAGCAGCACAAACATTCCTCAGGTTTGCTTTAGTTCCTTGCACCCGCAGAAGCCTCTTCCTCTGTGGAGAATATATTTTATGGCTAAGGAAACGGTGCAGTTTTGCTCTGGATGGGTTTGAAAAAGGGGTAAAAAAAATTCTGATTTTGCCCTCTGCAAGAGCCCCACAAGCCAGGGGGAAATCATGGATGGGACACCTTCCACTATGGCAGGTCGCTCCAAGCCCAGCCCGGCCTTGGACAACTCGCAGAGGTGGGGCAGGCGGTTTGTCCGGGCACATTCCCGGCTGGAATGCGGTCCCCCCGCGCGGTTACCTCTCGGTACTCGCCGTTGCGGAACACCCGGTACCCCTCGGGCGGGTGGATCTGCACCGTGGTCTCGTTGATCACCTCGATACAACACTCCTGGTCCGCGCGGCTCAGCGGCCGCACCCGGCAGTAAACCTGGAGGGAGGGAGGGAGGGATGGTAAGGGGGGCCGGGCCGAGCCCCCTCCCAAAGCCCCACAGCCCCACACTCACCCCCACCGGGTCCTTCAGCGTCGGGTTCGTGGGCTTCTTCGGCCGCCGAGGCGTCTTGGTCCTACTGAGGGAAAGGGAAGGAACGGGAACGGTGAGGGGGGAGAGAACAGGGAAAGGGGGGAGAGGGAGACCCGGGAAGGGGGGGGGAAAACAGGGGGAATGGAGGAGAACTGGGTGCAGGGAAACCGGGACGAAGGAAAAGAACCGGGAGGGAGGGAGAGAACGGGGGGGGTGGGGAAGGACCCGGGAGGGGAATGGGGGGGACCCTGAGGGGAATGGGGGGGACCCTGAGGGGAATGGGAGGGATCCTGAGGGGAATGGGGGGGATCCTGAGGGGAATGGGGGGGATCCTGAGGGGAGCGGGGAGGGACCCTGAGGGGCGGCCCCACCCCGAGGGGACCCATCCCATGGCAGCCTCATCCCGCCCCGCGCCCCCGCCGCGCCGGGAAGGGGCTGTGGAGGGACTTACGCCGCCTTCATGTTGCGGTGTCTCCGCCGATGTCGCGACAGGGCCCGGGGGTCGCGATCGGGGCCGCGCCGGGTCCGAGCCGCGGCCGCGCGCCCGCCGCGTTCAAATCCAGCCAATCAGCGCGCACGGCCGCGTCCGACGTCATCGCGCACCGCGTTGCCATGGCGGCGCCGAGGGGCGCGGCCCCGGGCGCGGGCGCCCCCTGCTGGTCACGGTGAGGGGGATTGGAAGGCCTCGTGTTCGAGTCCCGGCCCCGCCAGACGGCGGGGATGTGTCCGGCCTTGGATTTGTTTGTTTTATCTCCCTTTTTATTTCCTTAGTTCTAAGGAAAAGGGGTGTAATCCAGTCAGTTCTCAGTGCCAAGGCTCCCCTGTGGCCACGCCTGGAGGTGCATCAGTCAATCAGTGAATTCCTGAATGAAATCGATCAATGAATTCCTAAATTAAATCAGTCAATCAGTTAATTCCTAAATTAAATCTGTCAATCAGTTCATTCCTGAATTAAATCAGTATATCAGTTAATTCCTGAATTAAATCAGTAAATCAGTTCATTCCCGAATTAAATCAGTATATCAGTTAATTCCTGAATTAAATCAGTAAATCAGTTCATTCCCGAATTAAATCAGTATATCAGTTAATTCCTGAATTAAATCAGTCACTCGGTTAATTCCCCACCTGAAATGATCCACGGGGGGAAATGAAGGTTCCGATGTGCTGTTGTGACATGTAAAAAATGAGGTGGAACAAGCTTATGAAAGCCCAAACTTCCTGATGGGGAAATGTGGAAACTGGGGTGGAGGATGAAGTAACTCGGGGTTGAACCCTCAGCAAAGGCTTCCAGGGGGTTGAACTCAATTGTTTTTAAACCACAGACTCACAGTTTTAGTGCAAATTAAATATAACAAGTGAGTTTATCCTCATGAGGGAAAAAGCCCAAAGAAATTCTGACCCTCTGCCTTCTGTTTTTCGCTGTGACCATTCTCAGTGTCCAGGGCCAACCTTCCCTTCTTAAACTGGTTTAAAACACATGGAAACAGGCAAATTTCATCATGTTTTTATAA
This sequence comes from Neopelma chrysocephalum, assembly GCF_003984885.1. Classification (NCBI taxonomy): domain Eukaryota; kingdom Metazoa; phylum Chordata; class Aves; order Passeriformes; family Pipridae; genus Neopelma; species Neopelma chrysocephalum. The sequence continues at coordinate 14,262,120 of NW_020897736.1, read as the reverse complement.
TACAAATTGAGGATATTTAAAAAAGGACAAAATTGCCCTGATTTCCCCAGAAGCAGAGTCAGAGCCCCCATCCTAGGGGTACAGTCCCACGGAAACTGGCCCTGCCCTACAGCCTAAAACTTGTAGGATAGGGCCTAAAAACACCCTAAAAACCAGCTGGAATTCCCAAAGCCCTGGGAACACGTGGATAACAGCACCTGGAACTGCATTTACCCCTTTTTCTGTCCCTCCACCCCTTGTCCCAGGTCCCTCTCCAGCTCTCCTGGAGCCCCTTTAGGCACCAGAAGGGGCTCTTGGGTCTCCCTGGAGCCTTCTCTTCTCCAGGTGAACATTCCCAGCTCTCCCAGCCTGTCCAAACCCATGTGGCTGAGGAGCAGCTGAGGGATATTCCCTGGATTTGGTCCTACAGTTCAGATCCTTGTTGGGATTTGCTGTGGGTTGGGAACACACACACACAACAAAACACGTTCCGACAAATAAATATCCTCGTTTATTGACTCATAACAATTTGCCACAGAGTTTTTATTTCTTCTGTGAGGAGAATTTCACACATTAAATCGATTTTCCAAGGCCTCTGTCCAGCTGAGGAAGAAATTTGGCTGCTCTGTGCTGCTTCAGGATCAAACATCACCCACTCCCTGTGCACAGACAAAGGATCCAGTGGGATCATGGCATTCCATAACCCAGGGTTAGATTTTTTAATGCAGTTTTCCTACAGTTTTCCTTTCAGCTGAAGAGGAGCAGAACCCCTCAGTTCAAAAGTTAAATGACCTAAAAAAGCTGTGCAATGATTCCTGTGGGTTTTCCAGGCTCTTCAGTCATGTCCTGCAGGCAGAGCTGGATTCCTCCCCACTCCCACCACGGTAAATAAACTCTGCAATTATCAGCAATTGTCTCCAAAGTGATTAATTCCCCCAGCCCTATTCTTATCAAACAGTAAAAACCAGATTATGATCAGTGATTTATATTAGTTTTCTCTTTTAATGCAATAAAACTTTTGAATAAACAATTACATTCCAGTGCTTATAAATATTCCCACAAACCTTGGTCAGCTTTCAAAACAAAGGATTTAGTTATTCTATGTTTAACCACATGATCCCATATTTAATGAGCTGTTGGGTTGTCACTCCAAAGTGCATCAGTTCTACCTTGGCAGAGGCAATTAACACATTAATTAAACACCCGTATGATTGATAATATTCCCTAGAAGAGTTGCTTGTTCCTGTAGGAAAATCCAAGGGAATTTTCCCTGGATTCCTGGAGCCACCAGCTGAGCTCTCCCTCATCTGGATCAGGCTGAGACCTGCAGGCTCTGTGCCTGGAAAATCCAGGAGCAGGACGAAAGGGAAGGAAGAAGCAACAGCAGGAGCAGAGGGATAACTCTGGGAATGCTTTAAAATCCCAGGGTTTGATCCTTTGGGTATTTAATCCCAAATCCTGCCTTTCTCCCGACTCCACACTGCCCAGATCCCACTCCCTGCTTTGCTGGTGGTTCACCCTCCTGGACACCCCCATCCCAATCCTTCATCCAACAGAACATTCCAAGCATTATCCCACGTGAGTGACCCCAAAACCCAGAGGGGTTTGAAGGTTTGGCTCTCCCGTGTCAGCCCCTCCATCCAAGGGCCCATCCAGCCCCCAGAAACACCCAGGAAAGGATGGACTTGCTTTGCCAACACGAGAGCTCAGCTTTCCCACAGGAATTACTTCCCTTTGTGCCAGAATTAGACCCCAAAAACCAGCTATTCTGGAGGAACACCCCATGGAAGCTCTTCCAGGATCACTTTTCCCAGGTATTGATCAAAACCAGCTGATTTGAAACCAGTCCCTCAATCCCACGTCTGTCAGGCACTGGGGTCGGGTTTAAGGCTGTGAAAGGTGGATATTTAAGGCTTCAAATTCCAAAATGATGCCCCTTGGAAGGTGAGAACAGGGGTCAGGGAGCCCTCGTGCCTCCCCAGGGGTCGTGGCCATCACTCCAAACCAGTGCCATCGGTGTCACCACATTCCCTGTGACCCCTCCCTAAGGCACACCTGGTGAATCCCCATTGCTTTGGGAAGTGGCAGCACTTCTGTCCCTTTTTCTGGATAAAACTCAGGATATTTTACATCTTTCCTGGGATAACAACTGGATTTAAAGCATCTCTGAACCCGTTTGCAGCATTAAAGCTCAGTGGATAAACCAGTGCAGCTCCTCGAGCCCTTGAGAGGATCATCAATAAATACTGGGAGCAAATAAACTCCTCATCCACACCAACCCTGTGCTGGGTGTTGGTGGAGCAGCAGGAATGCCACCGGTCCCCAATCCTAGCGGGATTTGTCCCTGTGCGGAGGCTCCGGGATGAGGGGCAGTGCCACGGAGCTGATCCCGATGACAAGCAGGCTCCCGGTCACACAGACCCCCATGGAGCACAGGGTCTGCAGGGAGGAGGGCAGCACGACCTGGCTGTGCCTCTCAGCCATGTCCCTCATGATGGCCTCCATCTGGAAGTGCGTCCCGAGGATTCCACACACGTGGAAAACTTGGTGGCTGTGCCCTGCAAGGAATGACGGGATGTGGTGATGGGAGCCCAGGTGGCAAAGGACAACTGCAGGCCAGAGGCACCCCAATGTGCAGGGGCAACCCAAAATACAGAGAAATCCAAAATATGAAGACCCAAAACCGCAGAGAAACCCAAAAATGCAAAGAACCCAAAATACAAAAAGAACCCAAAATACAAAGACAACTCAAAACACGAAGATACAAAGACTATAAAATACAGAGAAACCCAAAACTACAAGAAACTCAAAATACAAAAAGAACCCAAAATACAAAGACAAAGAGAAAGAAACCCAAAAAACAAAGACCCCAAAGTACAGAGATGTCCCAAGACAGAAGGAAGGGATAAAGCACTCAGGGAACTCCTTGGGAGTTCAGCTTGTCCTGAGAAGCTGTGGCTGCCCCAGCCCTGGAATGTTCCAGGCCAGGTTGGACGGGGTTTGGAGCAACCTGGGCTAGTGGGAGGTGTCCCTGCCCATGGCAGGGGTGGGATGGGATGAGCTTTAAGGTCCCTTCCCACCCAGACCATTCCAGGATTCCGTGATTCACTCAGACACTCTCTACACACTCTGCCCTCCCTCCATCTCCTTTAAATATTTACTCTGCTAATTCCTGTGGCTTTTATCATCCTGCACAGAGCTCTTCCTTCCCAAATGGAATGGGAGCAAGGGATGTGTTTGTGCTGCAGTCCTGGCACAGGGATGTGCCCAGGGCTCTGTTTGTCCGTGGTGTGGCCGAACAGGGAAAACCCCAAGGTGTCCATCCCATCCCGTCCCATCCCATCTCATCCCATCCCAGCTCCTTGGTGGCTGCTCCTGCCACGGCACCACTGTGCCCCAAGTGAGGAGTTTTCCACAAGAAATGAGTGTTTTGTGGGCGTGAAACCCCCCGTGGAAGATTTTGGAAGCAAAATATTCCACACAAAATATTCCCACAAAAATATCCCACAAAACATCTCAAATATATACAAGATACTACTGTGTCTTGTCTATAAAACTCCCTCCCACATTTCCAGCAGGGAACATGTGACCTCCTCCGGGAGTCCCTCCTGCTCCAGATGCTTTATTCCCAGGATTGCCGGGGACTCACCGATGTAGTCGAAGGTGCCCGGTGCCAGGCGCTCGGGCAGGTGGGTGGCGAAGATGAAGCAGGTGAGGAGGGCACAGCCAGTGTGTTTGTAGTGCAGCAGGATGGAGCCCTCAGAGCAGCCCTCCAGGGCACACAGGTACAGCTGCAGCCAGGGAAAAGTGGGATAAATCATTCCCAGAGCGGGCACGGCCGTTCCTGAACCCACAGCTCCCCACCGGGCTCCAGGACCCCACACTCGATCCCACACCCATCACCTGCATCCCTGCAAATCCCAGCCTTGCATCCCTGTCCCTGCACCCCTCTGCAGCCAAATTCCCACCCTGCTCCAGCTGAGCCTGGAAAAGGCAC
>NW_020897736.1:14247650-14258134 GCF_003984885.1 Neopelma chrysocephalum | reverse complement strand
CTGCAGCCAAATTCCCACCCTGCTCCAGCTGAGCCTGGAAAAGGCACTTTTTGCTTCCAAAGGCAGGAATTTTCCAACCTGGGGCCCTTTGAAGTCAAGGAATCTGCCTGTCAGTGGGGGCAGGAAAAAATACCCGAGTCCCTTTTCCTGCCGGGGTTTGTTTGCCTTCAGAAAAGAAAAGCTTGGCTTGTTTTCCCAAATATTTTTGGAGTAAGATGAGGCAGCTGATATTCCCAAGGCTGCAGCAGGCTGGGCTGGGGGATCCCATGGGATACACACCCTGTAGAAGAGGGGGATGCTGTCGAACAGGTAGGGGTACACGAAGGCCAGGGTGCGCCAGACCTTGCTGAGCCGGGGCCTCTCCGCCTCCAAGAACCTGCAGAACAGAGTGTTCCGTGTGGAACAGCAGGATACACTGCAGGATACACAGAGTGCCCACAGATCTCCCCATGGATGTGGACACTTAGAATCCTGGAATGGTTTGGGTGGGAAGGGACATTAAACATCATCCTGTGCCACCCCCTGGATGGGCAGGGACACCTTCCACCATCCCAGGCTGCTCCAAGCCCCGTCCAACCTGGCCTGGGACACTCCCAGGGATCCATTCACAGCTTCTCTGGGCAACCTGTGCCAGGGCCTCTCCACCCTCCCAGCCAGGAATTCCTTCCCAATATCCCACCTAAATTTCCCCTCTTATTTCCCCTCTATTTGTTCCCCATGAAGTCACCAGCTGATCATTGAGGTCCCTCCCAACCTGAACCATTCCATGATTCTTGCTGTGTTTCCCTCCCATGGCACCACCTTCCCAGAGCTCCCTGTCCCGCTCAGCTTTCCCACACATCTCCCCAGCCCACGTTCTCGCCCAACCCGACCTCCTGTTGCCAAAACAGAGCCACCAGCTCACCCTGGGCACAGGGTCAGGTCGCCTGGGGGCAGGGACTCCTCCTGGGCAGCCTGTTCTGCTGCCAGACAACCTTTTCCAGGAAGGAATTTTCCCTAATACCCAACTAAACCTCCCCTGAGGCCGTTTCCTCTTGTCCTGTTGCTGGTTCCATGAAGGACAAACACATTCCAGCCCATCTGCACCTTCCCCTGTTTGGCAACTCAACGTTCCTGGGCCACAGGAGGCAAAAACCAACCAACCAACCAACCAAAACCTTCCTGTTGCCTCACCAACCAGCCATGGAGGATTGGAACATTTTCCTGAGAAGTTGCTAAATTTGGTGCAGTAGTTCAGCAAATGCCTTTCTTGAGATGTCCCACAGCAGTTCCAGCCCTTCTTCACATCCCATACCCTCCTCTGTGCGGACCCAAACTCTTGTCAGCCTTCCCAAGGTGTGTCAGGAGCCTGAACATGCTGAGCTGTGGCTGTGGCCTGCTCAGAGAGCCTCAGAATGGTCATGGAATCCTGGAATGGTTTGGGTGGAAGGGACCTTAAAGGCCATCCCACCCCCTGCCATGGGCAGGGTCACCTTCCACTAGCCCAGGGTGCTCCAAGCCCCATCCAACCTGGTCTTGGACACTTCCAGGGATCCAGGAGCAGCCACAGCTTCTCTGGGCAACCTGTGCCAGGGCCTCCCCACCCTCACAGCCAGCAATTCCTTCCCAATATCCCATCTAACCCTGCCCTCTGGCAGTTCAAAGCCCCTGAGGATGGTGAAGGTGCCTCTGCTCTGTTCTGCTTTATTTTCCAGGTGCTGAAGCTCAGCCCAAGCCCTGCCCAGGGTGTGGGTTTGGAGCTGCTCCGACAGCATTGCTGGGCTGGGCAGGGGCAGGAGCAGGAGTTGGAACAGGAATTGGAGCAGGAATTGGAGCAGGAATTGGAGCAGGAACAGGAGCAGGAGGTGGAGCAGGAGCAGGAACAGGAGCAGGGGCAGGAACAGGAGCAGGAACAGGAGCAGGAGCAGGAGCAGGAGTTGGAACAGCAGTAGGACCAGGAATTGGAGCAGGAGCAGGAGCAAGAGCAGGAGCAGGAACAGGACCAGGAATTGGAGCAGCAGTGCCCAGGCAGGCCCCTCCTGGCTCCGTGGTACCACCTCCCACTGCACAACTTGATTTTGGCTCCACTCCCACCAAGTCCACCTTGGAGAAGCTGCTGTGACCAGCCAAAGTGATACCAAAGGGAATCCCTGTGGTGGGAAAGGGGGTGGCCCCATGGGGGTCTCCAGGACACCCTTCCCTCCCACCGTGGGCTCCACCAGCAGCTTTACTGGGCCAAACTGGGCTGGTCTCTTCAGTGTTCCTGCTCACCTGGGGGGGGGGGGTGAGGATTTTTTTTTAATTTTTAAGCTTAGATTTGGTGGATTTACCTCAGGAAAATTATGGAGACAAGAGTTCCCCTAACGAAAATTCCAGAGACAAGAAGAATCCCTGCTCTCTCATGCACCAGGAATTGGCTTTCACATACCTGTACTTACAGTTTGGAGTAGAAGGGATGCTGACAACTAATTTGGTGGATCAAGGATTTTTTTTAACCAATCCAAATTACTCTGGACCTGATCCCAAGTTGCTGATGCTTCCCAAGGGTGTCTCCAAGTGGGAAGCCCCGGGATTAGCACACGGTCAGAGAGTCTTGTTTGCTAAATCTGCCTAATGAGACACCAAAGAGAGGCACGAGACAGAAATAAGAGGGGAAAGAGAGAAAGATGGAGAAAGAAATGAGGAATAGAAGGAAAAAAATAGCAAGCCCCGACTGGCACAATCCACCGAGGGATCCAAGAGATCCTGGGTTTGGGGTTCTGCTCTGGAATGTCAAGGATTGTCCAAATCTTCCACTCTGGGAGTGACTCCGGGACCAACAGGTGAGTAAATCCTTCTGTGCCCAAATTTGCAGGATCCAGGAGGAATACTGAGAGCTCAGCTTTGGGAAGGCACAGGGATGCTCAGCTGCATCCCGCCCTTCCACACTGGGATCTCTCCCTGTGGGATTTGCCAGGCTTTAGGAATATCTTCCTCCCTGCCCAAACACAACCCTGTGCCTGAGCCACGGCATCCAGGGAGGAAAACCCCTGGAATTATGGGATGCTGTGACAGGAGCCCACGTGCCAGAGAGCAAGCACAGGCCAGAGACACCCCAAAGTACAAAGACAACCCAAAATATAAAGAAACCAAAAATACAAAGACCCCAAAATGCAAAGACCCCAAAATACAAAGACAACCCAAACCACAAAGACAACTCAAAATACAAAGACACTCCAAAATACTACAAAAACCCAAAATACAAAGACACTCCAAAATACAAGGACAATTGAAAACACAAAGACACAAAAATACAAATACACCCCAAAATACTATGAAATCCAAAATACAAAGATCCCAAAATAGGAAGAAACCCAAAACAGAAAGACAACACAAAATACAGAGTAGAAGGAAGGGATAATGCCAAAGGATCCAGCACTCATGAAAGCAGGAATTCCGTGTTTTGCACACAGTGAGATCCAGAAGTGCTTCCCAAAGAGCCTCAGGGAGGGATCCACCAGGAATGAAATAAAAACTGACGTTGGGAAGGAATTCCTGGCTGTGAGGGTGGGGAGGCCCTGGCACAGGTTGCCCAGAGAAGCTGTGGCTGCCCCTGGATCCCTGGAAGTGTCCAAGGCCAGGTTGGACGGGGTTTGGAGCAACCTGGGCTGGTGGAAGGTGTCCCTGCCCATGGCAGGGGTGGGACTGGATGGCCTGTAAGTTCTCTCCCAATCCAAACCAGTCTGTGATTCCATTAACTACCTTTTGACCTTCCAAAAATTAAAGCTCCTTCACTTATCCTGCGTTTTGGATCATCCAACACTCCCGGTGCCAACACACGCCACGTCCCCCCAGCCAAAAAATCCCCTCCTTCCCCTCCCTGAACTTCAGGCTCCTACAGCCTTTCATTGATCCCCTTTATTACTAATAGTAATGATTAATAATGATGATTAATAACGATTAATACTAATGTAACCCTAACCCCAACCTCAGGAGCTCACCTGGAGTAGCAGGAGAGGCTGGTGCTGACCACGGTGTTGAACACGGCCACGGGCACATAGCAGTGGTGGAAGGTTGAGCCCACCCATTCCAGGGGAAACACGTAGGCTGAGTAGGCCAGAGCAGATCCTAGGATGGAGAACGGGAGGAGCTGGGTTAGTTCCAGGCCCTGCTGGACCCTCCCCATCTTCCTGGGCACAGCTGGAACCTCACAGCTGGTGCTGGGCACTGGGAACTCTGCCAGGGTAAGAAGGGAGCAGAGGCAGACCTGGCTCCTGCAGGCAGCATTCCAGGGGAATGGAGGTGTGTGGAGCCACGGGAAGCCCCTGGATGGTGCTGCTGCTCCCCCAGCGAGGCACCATCTGCCTCACTGACACCATTTGTCTCAAATGTGGGTTTTTTCCTTATCCTATCTCCCCCAGAGCCCCCCAGGTGTCACACGGCCAGGTTCGTGTCCCCAGACCATTCCCTGGGGCGGGGAAGCACCAGAGATGCTCTGTGGTCCCTCCTGAGCAGAGGAGGAGGAGGAGGAGGAGGAGGAGTGGGAACCCCGCTCCAGCCCGGCTGTGCCCTCGGGGTGTGCTTTGGGCTCAGTTTGGTGCTGCTGGGGGGTGTTTGGGCTCCATGACCTTGCAGGGCTGTTCCAGCCTTGCTCCCTGCCTGTGCCCTGGGGCGAGAGGCTCCCCTGGGTGCCCGAGGTGCCCCGGCCGTGCCCCTCACCCAGGCTGTAGGTGCTGAGGGCGGCGTAGTCGCAGAAGTAGCAGAGGTGGCGGGCGCGGCAGGACATGGTGCTGAAGGTGTGGGCACAGCTGGAGGCCAGCGGGTAGATGCAGCAGGTCACCAGGTAGGCCAGGAGGGGCCAGGCCTGGGGGTCCTCCCAGCCCCCCCTGCAGCCGCCCCCGCAGCCTCCACATGAAGTACCTGCAGGGTGGAGGGAGGTGGGATCACCCTGGGGAACACCCCCACTACCCTTTGGGATATCCACTACCCTGTGGGACACCCCCATTCCCCTTTGGGACACCCACTATCCTGTGGGACAGCCACCACCCCCTTTTGGGACACCCACCACCCTATGGAACACCCCCACTACCCTTTGGAACACCCCCATTCCCCTTTGGGACATCCACTACCCTTTGGGAAACCCCCACTACCCTTTGGGACATCCACTACCCTGTGGGACAGCCACCACCTCCTTTTGGGACACCCACCACCCTTTGGGACAACCCCACCACCCTGTGGGACACCCACCATCCTGTGGGACACCCCCACTACCCTATGGGACAACCCCACTACCCTTTGGGACACACCCACAACCCTTTGGGACACTCTCCACCCTGTGGGACACCCACCACTCTCCTTTGAGACAGTCATCACCCCCTTTTGGGACACTCTCCACCCTGTGGGACACCCACCACCCTGTGGGACACCCACTATCCTATGGGACACCCCCACCACCCTTTGGGACACCCATCACTCCCCGTGGGACACCCCCCACCCCTGGGTGCTGCAGCCCCCCCGGCGGGACCCACCAGGCAGGCAGGAAGTGTGTCCAGATGTTGAGGGTCTCGTTGGTCATCTGGAAGACGCTGAGCAGGCAGTCGGTGGCCGAGCTGCGGGGAGGGCGGTACCCGAACAGGATTCCCTGCTCCCGGTATCCCTGGGGGGAAGGAACAGCCCCGGGAGCGGTCAGAGGGATGAGCCGGAGGGGCAGGAAGGACACATCCGGGAGGGTGCCCGTCATCCAGGATCCAGCACCCAGCCGTGACCCCCCCCGTCCCCGGGGTGACCCCCCTGGAATGCTGCCCCTCCTGAGCCCCCCCCGAGCCTCACTTTTCGGGAAGAGGCAGCCCAAGCTGACCTTTGGCACCTGGTGGATGCTGAGCAGCCGCGGCAGTTTGAGGCTCAGCATGGCTCGGCTCGGCTCGCTCCGGCTCCAGGGGGACCTCCCGGATCCGCCTCCCCGGGGATGAGCCCTCACATCCCTCCTGGGCACGGCTCACAGCCCGCGGGCACCGCGCTGCCCTGGGACGGCCAAAGGGATGCTCCCGGCGTCAGGATGGGTGGTCTGGGAGGGACAAGCATTCCTGGAGATGTGCACGGGGTTCCCATGGGATGGGGAGGGGAGGGGGCATCCATCCCTTCAAGGGGTGCTGGGATCCCTCCTACCCTCTGTACCCAAAGGGAGCACAGGGAGAAGGTCGGCACATCCCAGTGCCCACTTCCCACCAGGACAGAAACTCCATTATCCCAACGGAGCCGAGGGGGTGGGAACAGCACCCACATCCCTGGAGCACCTCGAGGTCCCACAGGGAGCCCTGGGCACAGGCTGGGGGAGCAGGCAGGGAAGGGGTTAGGAGTGCAGGACATTCCCCAGGGAGGGGACAGAGGGTCCCAGGCAGCTCCAGGGCGGGGTCACTTTTCCCACTCCCCAGGGAACATCCCGGCACACGGTGCAGCTCCAGCTCTTACCCGCTGCTGGCTTTGGCAGTGCCACCTCTCCTGCCTCTGCCTCCACCTCCAGTCTGTGAAATAAAGGTCAAACCCAGAAATTTGCCCTTGTTCGTCCTGCCAGGGAGCGCCTGGAGCGAGGGAAGGGGGTGGGGAGGGAGCCCACGGGTCAGGTTGGTCCCACAGGCATCCCAGGGTTCCCATATAATCCAACCCTCTGCTCCCCCAGGATTCTGAGAGGTGTCAGAGCCCTCCAGCCCACAGAGCCACAAGGAAGAACCTCCCAAGAGCTGCTCCTGGGCTGGAATTCCAGCCACCTCAGCCATCCGGAACTCCACAGCGGGACACGCCGGGATCCAGCCTTTGGCACATCACAGAGCCAGCCCCAAATAATCCCCTTTGCTGCCCTTTTCCAGCCCCTGGCACTTCCCTTTGCCTCCCCTGCCCTCCCTCCCCTCCCATACTCTACCTCTCCCCTGGGCTGAGCAGCTCCAGTGAGAACCAGCACCAGGAAAAGGCCGGGGGGGGCCCTGGGAAGGGTCGGGAGAGGGAGGGGGCAGGAGGTGGTGAAGGGAGGGAAAAAATTAACGAGGCAAGAGAGCGATAAACAGACATAAAATAAAACTGGCAATGCCTCTGGTTAAAGATTAGACTTAAATCAGGGGCTGTTGAACTCCAAACGTGCTGCCTCAAAGCTCCACAGAGCCTGAATTCCCCTGGGATCCCACTGGAAACAGGACCTGCATCCTGCAGTGGCTCCAGAGCCCATCACAGGCTGAGAGAGCTCAGTCTGGAGAAGAGAAGGCTCCAGGGAGACCTTGGAGCTCCTTCCAGGGCCTGAAGGGGCTCCAGGAGAGCTGGAGAGAGACTGGGGACAAGGACTGGAGGGACAGCACACAGGGAATGGCTTCCCACTGCCAGAGGGCAGGGGTAGATGGGATATTGGGAAGGAATTCCTGGCTGTGAGGGTGGGGAGGCCCTGGCACAGGTTGCCCAGAGGAGCTGTGGCTGCCCCTGGATCCCTGGAAGTGTCCAAGGCCAGGTTGGATGGGGCTTGGAGCAACCTGGGCTAGTGGGAGGTGTCCCTGCCCATGGCAGGGGTGGGATGGGATGAGCTTTAAGGTCCCTTCCAACCCAAACTCTTCTGGAATTCTGGGACTCCGTGACCCAGCTGGAGCCAGAGGGGAGGGCTGCCCTTGGATACTTTGGATATTTGCATCTCCAGCCCCCCAGGGCAGCCCAGCCCGGGCTCTGGCCGTGCCCACCGGGTCTGACACCAACACAACCGAGGGCGATGATGGGACGGAACGACAATAATGCCAATAATGCCCCTTATCTCAGGGAAGCCACACAAAGCCCTTCCCAGGGCCACGAGCTCTCCCAGAAACATGAGCTCTTCCAGAGGCACGAGTTCTTCCAGAGGCACGTCCCGGGGTGCAGGAGCCTGGTCTGCAAACAGCCCTTGGACGGGAGCTCTGAGCTGGGAGCCCCCGGTTTCCCCCCAGGCCAAACCCCCTCCCCAGCAGGGATCCAGCCCCGTGCCCATCCCGCTCCGGCTGCTCCGGGAAGCCCCGGGAAGCCGCGGGAGGCTCCGGCCCAGCCTTACCGAAGAATTCGTGTTTTTAAAGCAAAATGAGTCACCGGAGCCGCGGGCGCAGCAGCACCGGGCACACCCTGCAGGGCCGCCTTTCCCTCCTCCTTCGGCTCGTTTTCCCTCCTCCTCTGGCTCCCTGTTCCCACCGGGAGCCGGGACTGGGATGAGGGACGGAGGCACGGCGGGGCCGGGCCCTCCGCGAGTCACCTCCTTGCCAAGGGCGGGTGACAAACGCTGCGGGCTCGCCCAGCTGGTGTCACACACCTCTTCTTCCTCCTTCTCCTTCTCTTCCTCCTCCTCCCTGTTGTTCCCCCACAGCCCCACACGAAGCCCCGCGGGGATGTCCCGGCGCTGCAGCTGCAGGTCCAGCCCAGGAGCCTTTGGTTGTTCCAGGTTCACCTGGGGAATGTTCCCACCTGGCACCACTTCCACCCTCTCCGCTGAGAGGAGCCCTGGCACGTCCCTGTGTCCCTGTCACCGTCCCTTTGCCTGGTGCCCAGAGCCTGGAGCGTGGGTGGGGCAGCCCTGCTTCCCATGGCACAGCTTTCCATGGCACAGCTTCCCATGGCACAGCTTTCCATGGCACATCCCTCCCTATGGCACATCCCATCCCATGGCACAGCTCTCCCCATGGCACATCCCATCCCATGGCACAGCTCTCTCTGACACATCCCCCACGGCACAATTCTCCTGGCAAATCCCTCCCCACGGCACATCCCTGCCCGCCGGCCCCGGCCGGTGCCTGCGGACGGAGGGAATATTTGAGCAGTTAATAATTAGCAGCTCCCACTTTCCGCCGGCCCCGAAGGAGGGCGAGAGAGGAGCTGAACTGGAACTGCTCGGCCGCGCTCTCGGCCCCGGCGTCAGCAGCGCGGGACATGCCAAGACCTTTCCCAGCAGCACAACAGAGGCTTTGTAGGAGGTTGTTTTCGCCGGGACGAGCCGCAGCTCCAGCCTTTCCAAAGCCCGCACGCGCTCCAGCCTTTCCAAAGCCCTCGCGCGCTCCCGCACTTCGCCAGAGCAAAAATTCCCCCGTCCTCCTGGGGGGGGGGGGACGGACGTGTCCCAGCGCCCCATCCCGCTCCTAAAGCGCTGCCGAGCGAAACTTCCCTGAATTCCGCGAGCCGCTGGAGCCGCGGGAGGGCAGGGAAAGCTCGGCGCGTTCCGGCCCCGCCAGCTCCTGCCCACACCTTTCCACGGGGGCCGGGACACATTCCCGGCCTCCCAACGCGGAGCCGGGGGCCAATTCCTGCCGTGCAAAGCCTGGGCATCCAGCGGGAAAAGCGGACAGCGGGAATGCGGGGGGGGGGGGGAAAGCGGCGCGGCCGGTACTTACGGCCGGTCCTGGCGGCGCGGGGCGGGCGGCGCTGGCTCCGCACCCGCGGGCGCTCATGTGAGTACAAACACGGCACACATGGCCCGGCCGGGGCGGCGGCACCGCCGCTCCACAGGCTTTTCCACAGGCGGGATCCAGCGAGAAGCGCGGGGAGGCGGCGGCGCCCGCCGGGATGATCCCGCGCCCGGCCCGGCTCGGGCAAACCCCGCTCCCGGCTTAGGGAGAGAATTAATTCTGGCTCGTCTTGGAGTGGAACAGGAAAAAGGCAACAAAATAAAACCGGAAATAACTGTGGCCAAACGCTCCCGATGGCTCGGGATTAGTTCGGCCGAGCTGCGAGGAAGTGGAATAAGGGCAGGAAAAAATATTAACTCCCAGCCCTCCCGGTGCATCCCAAGCTCCCAGGGCCGCCGGAAAATCGCGAAACTCGCTGAACTGTCCCCAAGGAGACGGGCGAGTTCAAACCCTCCCAGGGATGAAGAGGGAGATGCTCATTCCCGGATTATTCCCAGCTGGATGGAGGACCCTCCAGCTCTCCCCACAGCGGTAGAAAACCCAGGACGTTTCTCCCATTCTGCTCCCAAAATCCACTGTTTCTGCTGCAGCCGTTGGAAACGTTTCACAGCTTTTGAGGAGCAGGAGGCTGTGGAGGATGGAGAGGGATCCTGGGCATGGCTCCTCAATTATTAAGGAGCTGGAAGAAGTGGAATAATGAACTGCTGGAGGGTCATTTCAGCAGGGCTGGGGGATGCCCAGCACTATCCTGTGCTTTAATCCCACTCTTTCATCCATTTCTGGGGGTTATCCCTCCCCTGCTGGCACTGGGGCACAGATTCCCCTCAGACACACCTTCCCAGGGCTCTGGAATCCCCATTCCCACCATGGGGGATGCTCCAGAGCCAAGATCCTGCCCAATTCCCAATGCCAGAGCTCACCCACCGTCGGGAGGCAGCTATGGGGCGGAGACAGGGATTGGCACCGATGGATCAGGAATGGATGTGGATCCCACCAGCAAACCCCAAACCCCAGAGACTCAAACTCCCACAAAACTCATCCCTGGCAGCAAACACGGGGTGCTCTGACCCCAGCAGGGATGAGCCAGGGATGCAGGGATGAGCCAGGGATGCAGGGATGAGCCAGGGATGCAGG
>NW_020897736.1:14238841-14247640 GCF_003984885.1 Neopelma chrysocephalum | reverse complement strand
GATGGGTGGAGGATGCAGGGATGAGCCAGGGATGCAGGGATGGGTGGGGGATGCAGGGATGAGCCGGGGATGCAGGGATGGGCTGGGGATGGAGGGATGGGGCAGGGATAGGCCAGGGATGCAGGGATGGATGGATGGTGCTGGAGAAGCCGATGCTTCCTGCTGGGTTTATAAACAGCCCTTTTGTTGGGATGAGGAAAGCCAGGTTGTCCCAGGCACTACAAGGAGGACAATTCCATCACAGTTCCTCCTTGGAGCTGCATCCTGGATAACCAGGTGCCTCTGGATCACCTCCAGCTCCCGCAGTGTTGGCAGACTGGCACAAAAGGAGAAGTTGCTGTGCTGTGCCCTGGGCACGTCCATTCCTGGGGGGATTGTCACTGACTGATCCCCCCACGGTCCCCAACCTACAGGATTTCAGGAAGAGCAGGGAGAAAACACTCCCTCTCTGCCCACCCCACACTTTTGGCACTGCGTGTGTGTTTTAAACCCTCTCCAGGCTCTTTTTCCCCCAAAGCAGAGCCCGGGATGTGGTTTGACTCCAGGTGCCCCCTCACCCGCATGGGTTTCTGGGCTGCATCAGAGCTGGAAAGGCTGGAATTCTGCTGCTGGGATGGCAGAGAGCCAGGAAAAATTTTAAATGACTCTGTATTGTTTGATATGATCACGGACTCAATCCCAGCAATAATCCCTGCGGGTCGTGCCCGGGAGCAGCTCTGCCAGAGCCACAGGGAGAGGGATTATCCCAAGTCCTTCGACCTCCTGCCAGAGGCAGGACCTTCCTCCCAGCCCTGGGAAACCTCCTGATTCCCAAACCAGCGCTTGGAAAGGCTGTGCCAGCCCCTGGTGTCTCCCAGGGAATCACAAAATCACCAAAGTGGGAAAAGCCCTTAAAGATCATCAAATCCAACCATCCCCCAGCACTGCCAAGGCCACCCCTGGACCGTGTCCCCAAGTGCCACATCCACATGTCCTTTAAAACACTTTGTGCAATGAGTGACAACCCAGTTTCGAACCAGTGGAAACTTCCCAGCACCGAGGGGTTGAAGCCCAGTGGAAAATCCTCTTTTTTGCAGGGAAACAGGACTGGAGCTGCAGCCCAGCCCCAGGAGCAGGATGTCCTGGGGGCTGGACACCACGGCCAGCACAGACCAGCCAAGAACTGCTGCTGGGACTTGTCCCCAGGGTCAAAGCCCTTGGATGGGGAAGCTCTGCCAGCCTGGGAGAGCCTGGGGAAGAGATTAAGGAGAGAAGAAGCTATTTAACATTCCAGAAGCACAAGGCATCCATGGGATGATCAGTCACTCCAGGCAGATGGGAAATGTGGCTCCTTCCACCACGAACTGAGCAGCAAACACCCAAATCCATCACCAAGCAACAGAGTTAAATCCACTTCTATTTTCAATCCCTGCGTTTTAACGAACTGCTAAGGAATGGAAATCAATATTCTCACCCGAGGAGTGGAAGAATCCTGGAGTGGTTTCTTTTGAAAGGAATCTTAAAGGTGATCTTGATCCCATCCCACTCCCTGCCATGGGACACCTTCCACTAGCCCAGGTGGCTCCAAGCCCTGTCCAACCTGGCCTTGGACACTTCCAGGGATCCAGGGGCAGCCACAGCTTCTCTGGGAAACCTGGGCCAGGGCCTCACCACCCTCACAGCCAGGAATTCCTTCCCAATATCCCATCTAACCCTGCCCTCTGGCAGTGGGAAGCCATTCCCTGTGTCCCGTCCCTCCATCCCTTGTCCCCAGTCTCTCTCCAGCTCTCCTGGAGCCCCTTTAGGCCCTGGAAGGGTCTCTCAGGTCTCCCTGGACCTTTAAGAGTCCTGAATTTCTTACTTTACCAACCATTTTTGTTCAGGTGTTTTTAGTGACCGGTCACTTAAAATTATGATTTAACAAACCCCATGAAACTCAAACCAAAGCAGATTCAGCAGAAATCACTCCCACCAGGAACCCACCTCGTGACCTTCACCCAAGCAGAGAGAGAACATCAATTTGTGCTTCTTACCTCAAACCAGCAAATCAGTGAAAAAATGAGTTATTTTCCACCTTCCTCAGAATCCAAAGCTCCCCAAAGCCACCACGGGGAGGGCTGAGAAGAAGAAGACACCCCATGCTTGCCTTAAGATAAAAAAATTTATTTTACAGTCTTATAAAGCAGCTTTTACACGAAGCACAAACGCTGACCCATTTTCACGTCGTATAGAAACATAGAGGAACCTCTTCCTGCTGCAAAAAACTCAGGTTTGGCTGAATAGAAAACTAACTGTGCACATTGTGCTTGAACTGCAAAGGCTGTACAGCTTTACAAAGGACCACCCTGCCCAGAGCATCCTGTAAACAAGTTATTGCATATTTACCACACGGGGAGAGCCCGCCCGGCCACGGCGGCGCAGGGAGAACCCGGCAAACCAAAGCCCCACGAGGAAGGGGGTGGGAAGAGCAGCTTCCAGGGAATGGCAGCTTCCAGGGAATGGCACCTGCCCGCTGGGAGGGTTGTGCTTGTGTCACCGGTCGGGGGATCTGTGAGCGCGACGCTCCCGATGCCGCCCGGGGACGGCAAATCCCGCGGGAGGATTCGCCGGATCCGAGGCTCCGAGAGCTCGGATTAGGGTCTGGAGTCCGAGGGCTCAGTGCCAAAGATCTTTGTGTCAGTTTGGAGAGTGAAAATCAACAAAAAAAAAAAAAAACAAACCCCCAGTTGAAATGGATTTGATGGAGTTTTGGGCGCCGCTGGCGTTGGCGCCGTGTCCAATGATCCTCTGCCACTCAACTCAACTAAGGGAATGCCAGGAGAAACTCCACACGGATTCTCCACTGTTCTACCACCTCTGCTGGGGCATCCTTGGAGTTCCACCTGTGCTAAGGCCAAGAAAATGCAATGGGATGTTAAGGATCGGGTGGTGGGACAAGACCGATGGTGTTGGCACGGCTGGATCAGCCACACTCCAATCCTGGAATTGGATGAAATTCAGAAAAAAAACAACAAAAATTGGAAATTGTGGCCTCCATAAGGCACCAAAACCATCTCTTGAGCAGCACCCAAAGGGTGTCTCCAGATTCCCCAACTCCCAAACGGGGACAAAGTAGAGGGAGGAAGCAGGGGGGAGATGTCGCAGGAAGGACCAGTTTTTTGGGGGGGAAGCACGTTTTTAGGGTGGTTTTGTGTGCGCACAGATACGTAACAAAAATCACCTCTGCTACCTTTGGTATTGAAATTCCTCCTCCACCCCCAAATCCCACACGGATCCGTGTGGTGGGACCGTGGGCTGGAACATCAAGTAATTCAAAAGTTGCTTCAAATCTCCGCCAGAAATCCCAAAAAGCATCAAAAATCAAAGCAATGTTCAAATGCAGATGGATGTTGTCCTCGTGCCCGGCCTCCCTGGGGTTTGGGTGAACACCTGAAGCCCCACCTCCATGGACAGCATGGAATGGGAGAAGTGGGAGCCCCACAGTCAATCCGTGTCCTCTCTGGGAGTTTGGGGTCGGAGAGAACCTCAGCCATGGGCTGGTTTGACTCCTCTGGATCACCCCAGACACCTCAGAGTAATGTGGGTGTAAAGGACTGGGAAACAGGGGAAGAATCCACCTGGTTTCTTCTCCATCCCAGTGTGTGGGTTAGGATGTGTGGGTTGGGAAGTGCACAGGGACCACTGGTCACTTGGCAGAGCCACAAAGCAAATCACACCCAAGAAGCCACTGCTGGAGGTGTAATGACCCCTTACACTGTAAGACAGTGAATCACGGGATCCTGGAATGGTTTGGGATGGAAAGACCCTAAAGCTCATCCAGTTCTAACCCAGGGACACCGTCCACTAGCCCAGGTTGCTCCAAGCCCTGTCCAACCTGGCCTTGGACACTTCCAAGGATGGGGCAGCCACAACCTCTCAGGAATTAAAGCCCAGGCAGAGCTGCAAAGCCCTCTGGGGTAACTTCAATTTCTAAAATGCTTGATGGATCGAGCAGGTTAAAAATTAAAATCACCCCAGGAAAACCTTCATTAACCCCGACTGAATTTCCTGAGCAACTCGGACGAGCTCCACGTCCCGCTCAGCAACTCGCCACAAGTCTCCCCAAAAAGAAGTGGCCAAAGCTCAGAGAAACCTCTCAGAGGGAATCACAAAACCCAAGACAGGACATCAGGCTCCAGAGGAGGGATCCAAGCTCCGAGGTGACACCAGTGAGGGGTGATGGTGAACCTGGGGGTGATGAGGCCCCGCAAGCCCCACCGAGTTGTGCTTACGTGGCGCCGGCCGCGCGTCCTCTGCCCACACGTCTGGGGAGAAACCCTCCAGCTAAAGGATCTCCAGCCAGAGGACTGGGGAAAAACTTAAAAATGTGTATTTTTCACCCCGAGAAAAGAATTCCTATTAAAAAACACCCCCACCTTTAAAAGATACACTGTGCACTACCCAGGCTACGAGTGAAGTCACATCGACGGCGTCACACCACAGGAGCTGTTCCCACAGAGACACATAAACTCAGTTTAAGAGGCCACGGATTAACTCTTCAGGCGAGGCCTGCGGGACTTTCGAGACCTCTATGGCTTCTGCAAACATTTTCCTGTAAAAAGGAAAACTAAAACCCGACAAAACCCAGCCTCAGACTCAGGAGCACGGGGGGGGTTTCACTTTGCGAGCGCAGGGGACGGGTGACGCTCCCCGGCCCCACCCCTCGGACCCAAAGGTTCCCACCCTGGAATGCAGTGATTTCAGGAGAGCAGTTCTAAGGATCACTTCTTTGAAGGGTCCGTAGAGAAGCGGGGCTGTCACCCGGCTTTGGTGGCAGCTCAGTTGTGCTTGGCCCGCCCGCCCCGCAGGTAACTCTTCCACCTCTTGACGAACTCCTTGAAGATGGGCGAGTCGTCGATGGTGCTGAGGAGCTGCAGCTGGTTGATGTGGGTGGTGTGGTAGTCCCAGCGGGCCAGGTTGGGCGCCGTGCCCAGCATGAAGTGGCGCAGGTCGTAGATGGTGCCCGAGCCGGTGTCGTAGAGCGGCAGCATGGCCTTGAGGGACTCCATGCCACGCTCGTAGAGCAGCCGCGCCTCCCGGCCCAGCTTCTCGCCCGCCGTCTCCTTCAGGTCGTAGAGCCCGATGAGGGAGTACATGAAGCCATTGAGCACGAAGGAGCTGGGGGACGTGGGGTACTCCTCGTACCAGTCGTGCCGGTTCATGAACACGGCCTTGACCCCGCGCTGCTCTGCCGGCAGCTTGTAGGGCGCGGTGGCCCTGAGGGCCGCGCCCAGGAAGGCCGCGTCCCGCGTCAGCAGGTAGGCCCGCACCAGCGTGGACATGGCCTGGCCCTGCGCCATGGCCGAGTACCACCCCGGCTCCAGGGATTTGAAGCCCTCCCCCAGCTTCCTGGTCACCATGATGGGCCACCCGCCCCGCTCGTCCTGGTTCCTCACCAGCCAGTCGCTGGCGGCGAAGAAGGCGGCCATGTGCGCCGTGGCCGAGATGGTGACGTTGTCCAGGAAGCCCCTGCCCTTGGCCACCAGCCGGACCACCCGCTTGGGCATGATCTTGGTCTGCTTCACGGCCTTGGTGTTGGAGAGCCCCACGCCCTTGCGCAGGTCGGTGAGCAGGTCCCGGGTCAGGGTGCTCCAGCTGGTGCGCGCCCCGATGCCGTAGTAGATGTCCCTGTCGCGGAAGGCGATGAGCTGCGTGTTGGACACGTAGTGCACTGTGAACAGCTGGTTCTTCTCCGTCGTCTCCAGCACCACTGAAATGCTCCCGTTGGTCACGAACTTGAGGTCAAAGGAGATGATGAAGTCCCGGGTGTTCCCCAGCTGCAGGGACACCCCCTCACTGGTGTCTGTGAACAAACCCAACAGCTCAGCACCCCAAAGCCTGGCAGCTGGGCAGGGCAGCTCCCCCGGGCAACCCCCCTTCCCAGGCAGGATCCCAAAGCTTTTAGGACAGCCCATCAATAATTCAATCGTTTCTGAGCTGCTGCACATTATTTAATTAAGCATGAAAGTAAATCTGGGAGCGAAGGGGAGAACCTGTTTGTGCCTCCCATTAAAGGGCTGCAGCAGTGCCAGGGGCTCCATCCAGCGTTTTATGGGATGTTTCTGGTACCTCATGGATGGAGGAGAGCCATGACCCAGCAGGACCCAGGGCTGGGGACAGGCCACCAGCCTGGCAGGGCACAGGGCCCTTCCTGGAATGGGGTGGGCTGGAAGGGACCTTAAAGCTCATCTCATCCCACCCTGCCATGGGCAGGAACACCTTCCCCTAGAGCAGCACCTTTCCTCCAGGATGGGACACAGCAAGAATTGAGATGCTTCCTGATTTTCCTCTGCTGTAACTCAATAATAAACCAACAACCACCCTCTTGTTCCCAAATTAAAACCTCCCTTGGCACGACAACACCAAAACCCGGCCGCTGCAGCCTCGCATTCCTGAATAAAGCTCTGCTTTCAGCACAGGGAAAAAAAACCAGGAATGCCAGAAGCAGGTATTTAGGATCCTCCTGGGACTAATATTTCTGGGACTTTTTTCTTTCCCAACCTGACAGTGCCAAAACCCGATTAGTTTAATGGGGGGAAAAACCAAGGAATAAAGACGAGTGTGTTAAAATATTTCTTACCCTCTGCATCGGCAAAACTCAGCTTAATTTTAAGCTATAAATTAAATAAAGCTCCCAGGCAGTGCCACAGAATAAAATCCAGTGTTCTCTGGATTTGAAAATACAAAATCAACTTCTCCCACAAAACCTACAGTGGGAGATCAAAGGGATAATTAATTTGGAAGGCTGAGAGCAAATCCTGGAGGTTTGAGTGCACAGAGGGATGATGAACACTTAAAGAGTGTCACATCAAATTAAGGGCTTTCCATGGGATAAAACTCTCCTGGAAAAGGCCATTGTTTCCTTATTTCTGCTCTGGGATGTGGGAAATACCCCGGACGTGTTTCTCCGTGCAACCAGCACGTCATGGGCAGCTTTTCCTGCCTCCCAAACTAATCCCTGGAATTTTAAAACACCTCCTGTAGAGACTCTGTTGTCCAGTCTCATTTTTTTTGACCGAATGTCATGTTTTCCAAGCTTTTCAAGGAAAAGCTGGGAGTTTTAAGCTCAGCATCTGCTCTGAGAGAAGGAACCGAGCGCTTTGGGCCACCACATTTTGCTCCTGTGGAAAAAACCTAATTAACCTCCCCCTTCTCACAGTTCCTGTCAAGTGAGTTTTATGGTTCCTTGTAAATAAATTATAACAAAGAGAATTAGAAAAGAGGGAGGAAAAAGAGTTTGGAGAAGCAAAGAACTAAAGGCTGCTCGTGGCTGCTGTGCCTTAAGCATCCATAAATCCATTACTTAGGGCCTGCTCAGAGGAGTGGATGCATATCCATATCCATGGATTACTCAGCCATCAATAAAGGATGAGGAGAGAACACAGCCCAGACCTTTTATCCTCCCCTCTCCCTGTATTTATCCACTACAAAGACACAAAAGTGTTGGACAACCTTTTCCCGGGAGCCCCAGGGCCGAGGTGCCAACGGAAAATTACTTCATTGTCCTTGGAAGTAATGGACTCATTAATTCCAGTGGGTATTGATTGAGGGAAAATACATTAGGGCCTTATTAATGAGCTTGGCCTGGCACAAGGGGAACTCTTGGATTAAATAATGGGTTTCCCTCCTAAATACCAAACAGAACAGGGGGAATCAGGGAGGTGGCAGCAAAATGCAGTGAAGGGAACAACTGGGAGACCCCAAAACACTCTTGTTCTTTCTTTAAGGCAACTTTAGGGAGTGTCAGGGAGGTTTGGGATGGATACTGGGAGCAGGTTCTTCCCCCAGAGGGTGTCTGGGCACTGCACAGGCTCCCCAGGGCAGTGGGCACAGCCCCAAGGAGGGTTTGGACAATGCTCTCGGGCACAGGGAGGGATTCTGGGGTGTCCTCAGGGACTTAATCCTTGGGGTGCCTTCCAACTCAATATATTCTGTAATTCTACCTGGGTTCAGCCAGAATTAAGACCCTAAATTTTACAAACATAGTTGTATCCCAGTGAAGGGAGAGAGATCTCCTGGTCCTGCCCCTCCAGGCTGGAAACAGCCCTTATGTGGCCCCTGTCCCATCCCCTGTCACACCCCACACGCTCCCCAGACCCCACACGGCTCCCCCCTCCTCCTCCAGCTGCTATTTTGGGACAGGAGCTGGAAGGCTCAGGGAATGTGACTCCTCATCCCCCTCCACGAGCACATCCAGCCTTTTGGTTGGAGTAACAGTGCTGGAAGCCAGTGGTGCGGAGAAAACAGGGGGGAAATTCCAGAGGGAAAGGGATCAGGGGTTGGATGAGGTGATTTCCAGGGGCCCTGAGGGGAGGAGTGAAGGGGGGGTGAGCTCTCAGGTGAGGTGGATGGGGGATGAAGGATGTGGGATGAAGAATAGGGAATGAAGGATGAGGAATGAAAAGGATGGGGAATGAATAGGATGGGGAATGAATAGGATGGGGAATGAATAGGATGGGGAATGAATAGGATGGGGAAAGAAGGATAAGGAATGAAGGATAGGAAAAGAAGGATGGGGAATGAAGGATAGGGAATGAAAAGGATGGGGAATGAAGGATGGAGAATGAAAAGGATGGGGAATGAAGGATAGGGAATGAAAAGGATGGGGAAAGAAGGATAAGGAATGAAGGATAGGAAAAGAAGGATGGGGAATGAAAAGGATGGGAAAAGGATAAGGAATGAAGGATAGGAAAAGAAGGATGGGGAATGAAGGATGGGGGATGAAGGATAGGGAATGAAGGATAGGGGATGAAGGATAGGGGATGAAGGATAGGGGATGAA
>NW_020897736.1:14222059-14238831 GCF_003984885.1 Neopelma chrysocephalum | reverse complement strand
ATGAAGGATAGGGGATGAAGGATAGGGGATGAAGGATAGGGGATGAAGGATAGGGGATGAAGGATAGGGGATGAAGGATGGGGATGAAGGATGGGGATGAAGGATGGGGATGAAGGATGGGGATGAAGGATGGAAATGAAGGATGGGGAATGAAGGGTAAATGAAAACAAACACATGAATCCCAAAAGTTAAGGCTCCTCTGGCACAACACGTGCAAATGAACATGTGCTGCTACCTGTGACACCTTCAGGACAACCCACCTGGAGCAGAGAACTGTTTGACCCCGGTGAGCTTGGCTTTGTCCCACACCGTGGTCAGGGAGCAGCCCTTGGGCACGGTCCAGTCCCCGGCCCTGCCCCTGTCCTTGTCCTCAGCAGTCTCATAAACCTCCACGTGCGGCGGCTTCTCCGTCAGGTTCTTGCTGTAGTGGCTCAGCCCGTACTGGGCGATCTGGATGGGGTAGAAGTAGCCCTGGGGCCCCCACTGGGTGGAGAGGGGAACTCCTGGGGGAGGAAGGAGAGGGAGCAGTGGTCAGCACCTTGCCAAAACCCACAGTGCTGGAGCTCTGCCGAGGCCTCCTGCAGAGCCACCACTCCTTTAGCTCCAGGAAATGGAGTTTTGAAGTGTCACCATTGGAGGAACATCCCGGTCAAGGAGTGAACTGTTCCCTTTTCCACCAAGATCCATAACTAGTTCAAACTCAGCCTTTTGGAGTGGCAGAAGAATCCTTATCATGGGCTTCCCTACATTCACAGACTCACGGAATGGTTTGGGCTAGAAGGGACCTTAAAGCTCATCCCATTCCATTCCCCTTCCACTAGACCAGGTTGCTCCAACCTGGCCTTGGACACTTCCAGGGATCCAGAGGCAGCCACAGCTTCTCTGGGCAACCTGTGCCAGGGCCTCCCCACCCTCACAGCCAGGAATTCCTTCCAGTATCCCATCTAACCCTGCCCTCTGGCAGTGGGAAGCCATTCCCCTTTGTCCTGCCCCTCCATCCCTTGTCCCCAGTCCCTCTCCAGCTCTCCTGGAGCCCCTTTAGGCCCTGGAAGGGGCTCTCAGCTCTCCCTGGATCCTTCTTTTCTCCAGGTGAACCCCCCCCAGCTCTCCCAGTCTGGCTCCATCCTCATTCCATTGTCACTGGAGCCTCCCACTTATCTCAAAACACATTTTCAAAGCCTGAACAGATTTTTCCCCCCTACTCCCGAGAGCAGTTAATCCCCAAAACGCTTTTCCATCCCCGCAATCCCTTTAACGTCAGTAAATCTTTGCAAATTAAGTGCATCTGTTATTGGGAGATTTTTCTAAGAGTTATTTGCTGCTCAGAGAACGATTTACCCTCAGCCACAAATCCCTCCCATTACCCAGCTCTCCTGGGAGCATTCCTGCCTGGAGTGGTGCCTGCAGGAGCCAGCAGGCTCTCCAGGAAGGATTTGCCCTAATTCCACCCTGCAAAGCTGTCCCTTGTCTTCATCCCAGCCTTCCCTGGGATTGTCCCAAAAGCCTGTGGCCTTGCCAAGGTCTCTCCCTTAGTTTGGGCTTTGGGTGATTTTAGATCTAAAACAACCCCCTGGAGGCACCTCAGAGGATTCAAGCAGGAAAATCACAGAGTTCATCATCTGCATCCTGATTTATGGGTTTTTAATGAGATTTTACGGGTTTTGACAGGAAAACCCCTGGGAGGAGCTCAGTGTCACACAAAACTCCCACCCTTCATCAAGATCCTTGGGATGCACCTGCAGAAAACCCTGTAGAGCTCTACCTGCCCTTCCCAGCTCCCAGGATTTGGGTGGAAAATCCAGGAAGTGCAAACAAGCTGTGTGGAGGAGTCTCATTTCCACATGTTCCTCCAGAAGCAAACACAGGATATTTAAAATAAGGTTAAATCCTAAAGTCCTGAATTTTCTGTGGAACAAATTCCCGACCTCTAAATACAAATCCAAAGTGGGAACAGATCACCAGGTCCTTCCTGCAGGAAATCAAGGACGTTTGGCACTGAAAGGGGAAAATCAAGTTGGCATTTGCACCATTTCCCCCTTGGCAACGTCAGGCTCAGGAACCAATTTGTTCTTCAAGGTGCAACAGTGAAAAGATGACTTAAATTAAATATAAAAAGATACATTTTCATTGTTTTCATACATTTCTTGGGGCTAATGATTATCACTGATGGGATAAACCATCCCAGGAAAGGTTTGAATATTCCATCTTATGTGAGCTGCTGAAGGCTCATTAATGCTGAGCATTTCCAGTTAAAGGGACATTCACTGGGAATGAAAGATGGAAAAAAAGAAGGAAATTTGCTATAAAAGCTTCACTTGATGTTCATCCAACCTGACAGGGTGAAATTCTGCAGGACACAGGATGGAACAACCCCTTGGGAGAGAGAGGAGGGAACACAGAACATGAGGGGTTCTCATCATGGAATGGTTTGGGTTGGAAGAGAATTAAAACCCATCCCATGCCACCCCCTGCCATGGGCAGGGACACCTTCCCCTATCCCAGGCTGCTCCAAGCCCCGTCCAACCTGGCCTTGGACACTTCCAGGGATGGGGCAGCCACAGCCTCTGGAATGAGGATGAAAGTTAAAGGAATAATCCCACAGGACTGCGAGAACTTCCAGGGCTGGGATGGTGCAAAGTAAGAGCCTAAAGGTGTCTGAGAACCTGGTTTAATATTAAAATTCCTTCCCTAAAAAACTGGTAAGAGAATTGGGATTGTTCACCTGGAGAAGAGAAGGCTCCAGGGAGAGCTGAGAGCCCCTTCCAGGGCCTAAAGGGGCTCCAGGAGAGCTGGAGAGGGACTGGGGACAAGGGATGGAGGAGCAGGACACAGGGAATGGCTTCCCACTGTCAGAGGACAGGGTTAGGTGGGATATTGGGAAGGAATTGTTGGCTGGGAGGGTGGGGAGGCCCTGGCCCAGGTTGCCCAGAGAAGCTGTGGCTGCCCCTGGATCCCTGGAAGTGTCCAAGGCCAGGCTGGATGGGGCTTGGAGCAACCTGGGCCAGTGGAAGGTGTCCCTGCCCATGGCAGGGGGTGGCACTGGATGGGCTTTAAGGTCCCTTCCAACCCAAACCATTCTGGGATCCTTTCCCACCCTCTTTGCTGCATTCCCAGAGCTCTGTTGCCTTCCCCACCCAGGCTCTGGCACCACATTTAAACCACAGGCTGCAAACCCCCAACATTCCTGGACAACCAACCCCATTATCCAGTGTTAAACTCCCTGGAGCCTCAAGGGCTGAGCAGGGAGCAGCTCCACAGGCCCCTGGTGTTCCCGAGGCTGCTGTTCCCAACCTGCCTCTCCATCCCTTCCTTCCCAGGTGTAACGAGGACGAGAGTTAAAAAATAACAATAAAAATGTGAGAATAACCTCAAACTCCCTCCCCAAAATTCCATATCCTACATGTCTCCTCATGTGAACCTTCCCAGCCAATTAACTCCCAGCCCCAGCAGCTCCTGCCGTGCCCATGTGATGGGAAGAGCCGGAATCCACACCCTGGGAGCAGCACAAGAGGCAGGAGAATTAATGGGTTTTATTCCTTAAGTGAAAGTTGGTCTTTAATTTATGAGGGGTCACGGTGGCACACTCTGTAAGTGCTTCACAAAGTCATTAATTTTTTAATGGGAAGCCAAGAAGAATTTTCTGCCATCAAATCTCCGCCGAGCCGTGGGAGGACCCCGAGGGTTAATTAGTGATGGCTCAAATTGGGAAGGTTTGACTGCATCTCCCTGTTATCCAGGGATAATCCGGGGGCTGGAGAGCTGCTTGACCCTTGGGCCGTTCTCCAAAACCTCCTCCCACGGATTTAACCCCCAAAATTAAGGTGCCTGTGAGCAGCTGGGCTGTTCCAGAGGTGCCAGCAGCACTCAGCCCATGGATTTATCCGTGTCCACAGGGAAGCAGGAGCCTCCTCAGAAACCAAGGCCAGGCTTGCTGGCCTTCTAAAATGATTTTAAAATTTAATTCCGAATTTAAATTTTAAAATAATTTTTTTAATCTGTAGTTTTATTTTTTGTTTTTTAAAAAAAGTAATATTTTAACGCTTCGTACCATAAAATAATTGTGGCTCCCTGAGAGACTCAAGTGTCAACAGCGATGCCAAACCCTGGCAGCAGCACTGCCAGAGCAGTGTCCCAGCACCTCTGGAGTTCACTGCAACTGGGAAAACTGGGAATCATCATGGAATCACTGAATGGGTTGGGCTGGAAGGGGCCTTAAAGTCCATCCAGTGCCACCCCCTGCCATGGGCAGGGACACCTTCCATTAGCCCAGGTTGCTCCAAGGTCATCCAACCTGGCCTTGGACACTTCCAGGGATGGGCAGCCACCCTATGCAGCTGGGAAGACTCGGTATGAGGTTGCCCAGAGAAGCTGTGGCTGCCCCTGGATCCCTGGAAGTGTCCAAGGCCAGCTTGGATGGGGCTTGGCACAATCTGGGATAGGGGAAGGTGTCCCTGCCTGTGGCAGGGAGTGGAATGGGATAAGCTTTAAGGCCCTTTCCACCCAAGTCTAGGACTGATTCTCTGATCCACTCCAACCTTTTTACTGGACACCAACGTTTCCCTCACAAGTTTTCCCTTCTCCACCCTCAGATCCCCCCCCTACACTTTGCACCAAACCACCCCGGGCTGTTCTCCCACCAACCCAAACTCCAGATGGCCTTGCAGAGCAAATCCCAAGCAGCATTTCCACACCAAAGGGGAAGAAAACACTCCACCCACCTTCAACCCCGCTGATGCACTTGACCCTGTCGCGCACCTCGACGTTGTAGCCCTCGAAGGACATGAAGACCCCGTCGGGGTGGTAGGGAGCCCGCTGTGTGTATACTTTGGAGTAGCTATGAGAGAATTCAAACCTGTCATAACCATCGTACTGAGCAATTTTCCCATAAACCTCAAAGTATTTCTCTACCCAGCTGAAGGGCAGGAACACCTCGTTGCCCTCCCTCCTGCCCTTCACGGTGTGCTCCTCGTTGATCACACAGTCAATCTCCTCGTACTTGGGCGCGGGGGCCCTGCCTGCCCCGGCCACGGGAGGGGCTTTCTGCTGCTCCTGGGGGGAGGTCTCCTCACTGTGCTGCCTGGGCTCGTCCTCGGCCATCCCGCGGCGCTCCAGGCCCGGCGGGATCCGTGGGAAGGGGCCGGAGGTGTCCGAGGAGCAGCGGTTCCACAGCAGCACCATCACCAGCGTGAACAGGGCACAGATGACGATCAGAGTCTTGTAGTTGACCCGAGCTGCCAAGCAACGCATATTCACACCATACCTGCAACACAGCGGGCACAGCGTGAGGGGGGCACAGGGCAGCTCCTGGGGGAGCCTTTCCAACAGGAACATCATCCCTAGTGCTCCTGGTGGAGCCTTTCCACAGGAACAGCACCCCAGATCCTCCACCTCTCCAACAGGAACATCACCCTTCGTGCTCCTGCTGGAGCTTTTCCGCAGGAACATCACCCCTCGTATTCCTGGTGGAGCATTTCCAGCAGGAACATCACCCCACATGCTCATGGTAGAGCCCCTCCAATGGGAAAAGCACCCCAGGTGCTCCTGGTGGACCCTTTCCAAAGGAACATCACCCTTCATGCTCCTAGTGGAGCATCTCCAACGGGAACATCACCCCTCATGCTCCTGGTGGAGCCTCTCCAACGGGAAAAGCACCCCTTGTACTCCTGGTGGAGCCTCTCCAATGGGAAAAGTACCCCTTGTACTCCTGGTGGAGCTTTTCCACAGGAACATCACCCCAGATCCTCCACCTCTCCAACAGGAACACCACTCCGTGTGCTCCTGGTGGAGCCTCTCCTGTCTCATGGGATGTCTGGAGAACCCTGGAGAAGTGCCCATCCCTCCCAGCTGCCAGGGTCTTCCCACCCTCCCAAGGAAGAACTCCTTCCCAATATCCCATCTAATTATTCTCTGATATGGTCCAACACCCTCCTGACAGCAATTCCCAGTAATTCCATGTAATTCCCACAGTTAATTCCCGCATTAATCATGATTTACCTCCCAGGAAGTGCTGGACACACATTCCCTGCAAACCACAGTGTCCACCAGGAGATCCATCAGCAATTCCCTCATTCTCTGCTCCCCTGACAGCTCCAACCTCTGGGAAGCCCCAACCCCCCCAGTTTTGCCTCACTGATGTTCCCAGTTTATTATTGTCACATCCCATTCCCAACCCTATTCCCTTCCCTGTGCAAAGAGCAGAGTTTAACAGAGTAACAGAGCAGAGAAAGAAATAAAATCCCAATTAAATTAGAGGAACTGGCTAAAAATGCCTCATTTTTCCTGCTTAGGAATCCCTGGCACTTATTTCCTGGGAGGGAGCAACCAAAGGCAGTTTCTCCATCACAGAATTCGCATTTTCAGTGGAATTCTGCAGCTTCACCAAGTGATTATTTCCAAAGAGAATGTCCTGGACAAGGGATTTTGCCAGGGAATCTTGAACCTTGATGAAATTGCTCCCACAGGGATTTTCACTGAGGAAAAACCACTGAAAATACCACATTTAAATTATATATTTCTATATATTAGCAATAAATCAGTAGAGCCTGAACCTCAATGTTGGGAAATGCAAAGGAACAATGGAAAGTTTTCCATGTTTTCCATAAATCCTGAAGAGCACAGGGAGGGTGGAGGCCACGGAATAGGCACCTCTGGGAGCCTGGGTGTGATCCCACTTTGGGAATATTGCTTTCTAAGGATCAGGATGTTCAATATTCCCACCAGGGGAGGGTGTCCAAGCTGCAGGAATGAGAACAGAGGAGATCCAGGAGATCCCTATTCCTGTGCCTCCTTCTCCTGATCCTTCAAACCAAGCCCTGTCTGGCACCTCATCCTGCAAATACGTCTGTCCCAGCAGAGCTGATGTTTAGACTCTGGAATTAGCCCTGGAAAATGTGTTTGGAACCTCCTGCTCCTTGATTTTCTGCTGTTCAGGGATCACTGGAGCAGCACTGGGGAGACCAAAGGAACCCACAAATCCTGGGTTTATTCAAGTCCAGCCCAAAGGCTGAACTGGATTTTACACCAGAGACTTAAAACTGGTTTTTAGAACACGGCCAGGAATGCACAGAGGCCTGGAATAAAGTCTTTTACCTTTTTATCCCAATTTTTTTACCTTTTACCTTTTTAATCCCAATTTTTTTACCTTTTTTATCCCAAATTCCAGAGTTGATGAACAAGAGGAGCAGAACAGGACGAGAAGTGACAGAAAAGCTCCTTGAGAACAAACTGTGAATTATATTTTAATCCATGACAGTGAATTATTGAAGTCCAGGAGGTGATTAATATTAAATATCGAATAAACAACAGAAAACCACCGGTCCAAGGACAGAACAACTGCTGAGCAGGGAAAACGCTGCCAGGGAATTCTCCCTTGGGGTCAGTGAAGAGCAAAGAGGATTCCTGGAAAAAGGTGGAATAATTCTGTGTTCTGATCTCCCAGATCCTTTGGTTCCCTGCTCCCAACAAACCTGGGATGAGCATCTCCAATAACTGGGATGCCCAAAACAGAACCCACAAAATCCTTGTTGATAAAACAGAATTCGGGGTTGATCCCTCAAAGCAGCTTTTCTTTGGAAGGAACAGAATTCCTGAATATTTCAGTTTCTTCTTCAGGCTCAAGTTAAAAGGCAGGGACGTGGCTGGAGGATCCACATGTTCCTTTGGGAATCCACATCCAAGTGGGAGTGTTTTGCCAGTTAAACCCCACAAACTTCATCCCTAAAGCCAGCGGGAAACGCAGGCGGTGAAATCCTCCTGCGGTGCCAAATTCCTCATTTTGGTGACTTTTTTACAGTAATCCCTGCTTGAAAAATAAATTCCCGTTTTCCAAGCGTTCTAACCCAAGTTTTTAAGGAACAGGGACCACTCTAGGACTTGAGGGATCCAGAGAGCAGCAGCAGGGACAGATCTACACCATTCCCTGTGTCCCCTTGCAGGCCATTCCACATCCCTATGGACACACTCTCTGCTCCAGGGCTTGGGGATCAAACCCAGTTGGTAAAATCTGACAAATTTGGGGGGGTTGTTGATTTTTTGGGTTGTTGGTTTTTTTTCTTTTTTTAAGGGGTATTTCTGTCATTTTCTGGAGCACTTGATCTAATTCCAGCCCTGTCTAATGGAGGTTGAAGTGGTTCATCCTTACAAAGGGTATCCAGGAATCCCCTCCAGGAATTCCTTTTTTTCAAGAGGTAGTAATTGTGTTGAAATAAGTTAAAAAAAAAGTTATTTCTTTGTGTTGCACAATGTTTCAAAACAGTTAATGGAGGGTGGAGGGCACAGTAATGGCTCTTTTCAGTTTGTCCAACAGCTGAAATTTGAAGCTTGAAAGTTCCTTTTACTGTGGCCAAAAAAAAAAAGTCTGAATCCATCCTGTGACTCTGGGCTTGAAAATTTAGGTTAAATCACAATTATCCTAAAAAAAAGTCTCCAACTCTCTTCCACAGCAAGTTTCCCTTCTGCAGCTCAACCTCAAGACACAGGAATTCAACCCCGAGGAAGGAAAGAGCCTCAGAAACAAGGGGGGAAAGGTTTTACTCTACCTGGATATCCTGGAACGTAAGAAATGGAAGTCAGGAGGCGGTTCCCAAAGCGCCACATTTTTCCCACTGGTCCATCTCTGGCCTTCCAACCTCTTCTGCCTCGGTCTTCCGGGCTGGAGATGCCACAAACCTGTTCCTCACGGACTTTTGGGAGCGTAGGAGTCTGGTCCTGCCGCCTCCTTCCACCTCCTGGGAACTGGGAGAGGGACCACTGCGGTTCTGTGGGATGAATGGGGTTTGGATGCTGGGCTGCACTCGGGGGGTGATGCTTTCCTGGCAGGGGTGGGTTCCCAGGGCAGAATTCCAGACTCCAGCCCACGCTCCAGCCCCGATCCCGCGCAGGGATCCGCAGGCGCAGCTGCTCCCGGGCTGCAAAGGGAGATGAACCGACTCCAAACCACCTGGAATCACTACAGAGGCAGAAGAAGAGGCTTGTGTAACTTCCATTTGGACAGAGGAGGCCTTGGATAACGTTCCTGTGCAGGAGGGAGCTCTGCCAACGTGCCAAATCCTCAGTTTTTTATGGAAGCTGAGCAGCTTCCCAAGGTTTGCCCAGTCCCTCCCTCCCACCTCCCTGTGGGCAGAAACTGCTGCTCCAGCTGAGTCCCAGCAGGAAAACCAGCCCTTAAACCCCACAAACCCCAAACACCCCTGTTCTTCCTCTCACAGAATCCTGGGATGGGTTGGAAGGACTTTCCAGCTCATCCCATTCCAGCCCTGCCACGGGCAGGACCTTCCCCTGCTCGCTCCAGGCCCCGTCCAACACGCTGGCAAGGAATTCTCCAGGATAATTCTCCTCCTTAAAAGCCTGGAACCCCCAGGACTGGGAATCTGGTGCTGAACCTCCTCTGCTTTTTAAAAATCCCATTTCACAAAAAGGTGGATAATGGGGGATTCAAACCCCTGGCTCTGCAGCCCCAGCCGTTCCCCAGGGAGCAGCACCGAGGGATGCTCTGCCCTTTTTCCCAGGCATGCAGCAGTTTATTTTCGGCAAATCCATCCAGCAGCACAAACCCTCCAGGAAATCAGCAGAGATTGTTTAATCCTTGACTCTTCAGCTCCATTTGCTGCAGACTTTTCCTTGGCTCCCAACTCGCTACAACGGAGCCGTGGCTGTGGAACGGAGCAGCTTCATCCAACTGCAGCTGAAGCATCTTTGCTTCCCGACTTTCCTGTGCTCCATCTCCCAAACCCCCAGTTTTTTTTCTCCTTGTCTCTTCTTGCATCTTATTTTCCAGGAATGAACCTGCAGGAATTTCCCTGTGACTTCAGGACACTCCGAGCGTCCCCTTTTAACTCAGCAAAGCATCCTTGGAAAACAGGGACATTTTCCCAGAAGCTGCACAACATAAATCCACAGAATCCCGAGATTCACCTATTAATTCTCCTGGAATTCCATTGATGAAATGTTAATAGGAGGAGAGAAGTTCCAACATTCAGCTGTTTTCCTGCAAAAAGTGGCCACGATCCCCTCTGTCTTTCCTGGTTTCAGGTAACAGGGAATGATTTGTGAGGGATGTGGGGTCTTTGATCACTGCTGGGAGCCTGAATTTAATGGATTATAAACTGCCAAGCTCTTCCATGTCACTAAATAATGGATAAATATGGAGATGTATTCACACAAACACAGGGATAATGCACTGGGAGAGCGAGGTAGAACCAGCAGGAAAATATCCTTTTCTTTTCCCAAACAAATTGAATTGTTACTAATTTCTACCTCAATCCCTGCTGCCAAAACCCCTCAGGTTTGTGGTTCCCCTGTTTTTCCTCTGCAGGAGCACGAGTGGATTTTTATATTGAGATAAACATCCCAATTCCAGCGTCGCCTCCTCCTCTCCCCCACAAAGGTGGGAGCAAGGAACACTTCAAAGGGAGGAGGGATAAACAGGAAGGATGAAATAAGGCAGCTATTTTTGGGGAGAAGCAAAGCAAACTTCCAGAAGCTTTGTGAACAGCCTGAACTTTAAGTAAATCCAACAGAACTCAGAATTCCCTCATTAGGAAGTATATCCAAATCCTAATTGCAACCAAAACCAACCCAAGGCAACCCCAAATCCTCTCAGGATCATTCTGAAAGATGAACCCAATTCCAAGGATCACAGAATCCTGGAATGGCTTGGATTGGAAGGGAACTTAAAGCTGATCCTGTCTCACCCCCTGCCCTGGGCAGGGACACCTTCCACCAGCCCAGGTGCTCCAAGTTCATCCAGCCTGGTCTTCCTTCCAGAACCTTCCTGGTTCTTCTGCTTCCAGCCCTGCCTGGTTCGTGTTCCCCATGGATCCCCCAGGGCTGACATTCCCAGGGCTCAGTCTCCTCAGACACTGGAGTTTTCCTCTCTGTGCTCAGTGGAGAGGGAAATCAGGTCGTGCTGCTTCCAAATCCTCCCTCCTGACCCTCCTGTCTGTGGGAGCAGCTGAGCCAAGAGGCTGCTCAGGGAGCTCCAAAAGGGAACCCGTCCAGGGAATCTGCATCCAGTGGGGATGTTCCTTCAGCCTGGGGACTGTTGGAGGCTTCAATCGGAACATTTAAAGAGTTCATTGTATTTTTGGTAAAAACATCTTCATTTTGGTGAAAGCTCTTCCTCCAGAGAGCCAAAACCACTCAAATCTTACACTGCTTCAAATTTAACCTCCCCAATGATCTGCAGAATAATGAGATGGTGACGAGCAAATCCCAGCCCTGGATGAACTTGGAGCAACCTGGGCTAGTGGAAGGTGTCCCTGGGGGTGAAACAAGATCATCCTTAAGCTCCCAACCCATTCCATGATTCCACGATCTCCTAACACGGTATTTAACACATATTTAATATCTCCTGTGCCTTTTTTTGCTGGGTCTTACTTATTTTATTTCAATTTATACCCTCAAAGCACTGACAGACGTGGCTCCACAAGCAGAATTCCCTCCCAGGTGGGCTTTTGGGGGGAATTTTTTTCCTTTCAGCGACCGGCACCATCCCTGCCAAAAAACCCTGGTGAGCCCCAGCTGGGAATGAAACTCTGACAATGGATTTGCTGATGATCCCGTTTCCCTGCCCACATTCAGCAGGATCCATTGCCTCGTGCAGGATCAAGCCATTCCCGGCAGTTCTGGGCTGCAGAGCTGCTGAAAAGTGAAAGGAAAGAGGCTTTTCCGAGTCAACATTTTCAGCACTAACATTGTCAGCGTTGGGGGGGGGGAGTGCCCAGCTCAGCACTTCCAGGCTCTGCATTCCAAGCTCCCACAGATGCAAAGAGGGGGGTTTGACTTCCTGTGGTTTCCAGGGAAAGTGGTGCCTGGAAACTTCCTGGAGAATCCCAGAATCCTGGGATGGTTCGGGTGGGAAGGGACCTTAAAGGGCACCTGGTTCCAGAGGGGGTGTGACCTCTTCCCTCTTTGTTTTCAGGGAAGATGGTGCTGGAGCCAAAGAATCACAGAATCCTGGGATGGGTGGGGTGGGAAGAGACCTTAAAGCTCATCCAGTCCCACCCCCAGGGACACCTGCCACTATCCCAGGTTGCTCCAACTTGACCTTGGACACTCCCAGGGATCCAGGGGCAGCCACAGCTTCTCTGGGCAACCTGTGCCAGGGCCTCCCCACCCTCACAGCCAGGAATTCCTTCCTAATATCCCATCTCTCCCTGCCCTCTAGCAGTGGGAAGCCATTCCCCCTTTTCCTGTCCCTCCAGGCCCTTGTCCAAAGTCCCTCTTTCCTCACCCAAGTCCTCCCTCACTCCTGCAGCCACCTCTGTGTCAGCAGGCATGGAACACTCTGGAATTCCAGCTTTCCAGGGTGCAGCGCAGAATTCCTGCTTTTGCCACCCAGGAGCTCGAAACCCAGCCAGGAGGGAAAACACCACCTTGGAGAAACTGCTCCCACAGCTCCCAGATTCCTCAGGGAGGACACAGAAGCACTTCCAGCCTCCAGCTGGCTCCTGGGCCTCTTCCACGGGGATTTATCCTCAGAGAGGCTCTGCCAAAGTGGGAATGGTGGGAAGAGAAAAGAGGATTTGAAGTGCAGGAATTCCCAACATCCCTGGCACCTCCTGAAGCAGGAGCAGGGAGAGCAGAGCCTGCCCAGAACGTGGGCCTGGAGCAGCTCCTGGGTCACTGCAGGTTTCCCAGAGGGACTTGTTAGTTCAGCTAATTATTAACTGATCCCAAACCCTTCCTGCCAAGTCCTTTTGGAAAAAAAAATAAAGAAAAAATTCAGGAATGTCACCTTCTGGGAAGGACACGGGTGGCAAACCAGGGGCAGAGCTTTGCTGGTGGCAGGGCAGGGACAAGGGGCTGGGACAGCCCATAATACCCCCCCAGGGCAAGAAAATCCCTGCCATCCAACGGCACCACAGGGGTTTTAGGGAGAAAGGTTGGATTTCCCAGGAAAAATTCCTTGTAAGGAGAGTTTTTCCCAGAGCAAAGAGGCCTCCCCTCCACTCTGTAAAGGCTGAACATTCCCAGCTCCAGGTTAATGTTTGACAGGGAATGGTTGGGCTGGGCTTGCTTAGGTCTGGTTTAGTAGCAGAACCTGCCCAATTCCTCAGGGTTTGGAGCTTGGAATCCAACCTGGAATCCACCAGGAACAGGCTCTGGATTAATAAACATTAAAGCACATTTAAGGACCTATGGAGGGACTTCTGGAAGGGGTTTAAAGCACATTTACTGACTTATTGGAGGCCTTATTTAAGGGCTGGAAAGCACATTTGATGCCTTATTTCCAGAAGGTCCAAAGGAGATATTATTGTTATTATTATATATATTATTATTATATCATTATTATAAATTATTACTATCACAGAGCATCCAAAGGGCTGGAATAGAGACACAAAACACTCTGTTAGGAGATGCTAAAATCATGTTCTATATCAAATATAAAGAAAATGAAAGATAAAATTATATTTCAAAATAATACATTAAATATAGTTTGTTAAAAAGATAATATTATATCCTACATAAAGATGTGTAGATATTAGATACCATATAAAATATATATATTATGTATTAATTTAAATATATAATAGAAAAATATAAAATATGTCTGAACTAGTTTAAAAATATAATAGAAAAATATAAAATATGTCTAAACAGATATAAAATATATCTAAAAATATATTAAAAATATATTAAGGTTATTTTAAAAAGATAAAAATATATTGAAAATATTTAAGCATATAAAAATACATAAAAGATATAAAAATCTAAAAGATATAAACATATAAAATATATAAAAACACATAAAATATATAAAAGTATAAAATATAAAAGCATAGAGAAATATATAAGATGAAATAAATATATATATATATATAAAATAAAGTGTGCAGCCAATGCCAAGAACTCCTGTGCTGCTCTTCCCTCTGGCACATCCCTAATTGCTCCATCCAGACCTCCTTCCCTATTTTTCCTGCTGCAATGTCATTCCAAACAAATTAAACCCAGCCAAGAACAAGCTCCAGATGTGAGGAATTCCCAAAGGCCGGAAATTAAGGTTTCCAAAAAAGCTGGGAATTTTTGCCAACGCCTTCCCTTCCTTCCCAACGTCCCTGGAATTTTTAAACCGAGCCTGAACCCCGGGATAATCAATATCCAATAGTTCCAACGGCAAAATAATCCTGATTTTCTCCTTCAAATCCCTGTCCGAGACCATCCAGCACTTCCAGGGAAACAGGAGGTTGGGAATAAATCTGCTTTTTCCCCCAGGATTTAATCCAGACTCCTAAACATGCAAAATTCCCACATTAAGGCTTTTTAATTTCCATCATCTTAACTCCATCTGTCCCTCCCAATTCCCAACTCCAGCTGCTTCCATGAGAAGGAAAAACATCAAAATCCCTCCCCTTTAAACACCAAAACTCCCAGGAACAGGTGGTGGGAATGTTGGAGAGGTTATGGATTGAAATCCCGGCAGGAGAACTTCATTCCCTGGGACCAGGAGTGTTGTTGTTGTTCTCAAAACACACATTCCAGGGGCAGCTAAGCCTGGAAAAGCCCGGGAAGGACGAGGAGTTTGACAAGTCCAACAATTCCAGAGGGGACTTGGAGAGTTAGAGCAAGAGATGGGAGAGGGAATGTTCCAGACCCCTAATCCCACGGGATTCTGGGGGTTTGGTTTCCACTCCAGAGGGTGGACACAAAATGGAAGCTTTCCCAGGAAACATCACCTTCATTCCCAAACTATTTCCCTGGCCGCTTAAAAATTCATTTCCTGGAGATTTTAATTGTTCCCACAGATGCTCTCGGGGCTCATTCCAAAGGATTTAAAGCGTTCCCTGCACGGAGGGATTGGGAATGACAGC
This sequence comes from Neopelma chrysocephalum, assembly GCF_003984885.1. NCBI lineage: Eukaryota > Metazoa > Chordata > Aves > Passeriformes > Pipridae > Neopelma > Neopelma chrysocephalum. The sequence continues at coordinate 14,224,021 of NW_020897736.1, read as the reverse complement.
TCAGCCCCCAAAACCTCAGCCCAGCCTCGGGAATTCTGCCTGAATTCAGCAGGAAAAGCCTGGAAAATACAACTTCCCCAGTCCAGATGGGGTCCACCAGCCTGGATTAATTCCTGGGAAGGAGCCTGGAGTTGCCTTTAATTCCGGAAAAATGCTTTGGAATTACTTGGCTGGTTCAGCAGCTCCTGTAAAGCTTTTGTGTCTCAGCTGAACCACTGGATTTTCCAGCTTTCTTTGGGCATTTCCCCTTTGGAGTTAAGGCTTTTCCTGAAGTTGTGGGATAAACCCCAAGGACCAAAGAAACTGGTGAAGGATAAAAATAATCCCCAAATTTCATATATTTGAAAATTAGAGTCATAGGATCATAAAATCAGGGAATTTGGTTGGAAAGGAGCTTAAAGCTCATCCAGTTCTAACCCCCTCCCCCATGGAAAACCCAGCTCCAGTTTAATCCCTGGATTTTCCAGTATCCCAAAGCCTCCCTGCAAGTACAACAGGTTCAATCCAGCCTTTTCCATGCTTAATCATGGATAATGAGATCCCACATGCAAAGGAAGGGAATTACCATCTTTCCCACATCAAACAATCCCAGACCTGTTCTCCCGAGCCCAGGATAATTCCCATTGATGCCTCCGAGCCCTCCCACCGGAGTCACTCATGGATACCATGGAAACACAGCTCCAGCTCCCAAAACGGAGGGAATTCCGCACTTCCCACCTCTCCAAGGTGAGGTTTCACCTCCTCCAGCTCATCCCAAGCCCGGAATGCTGCAGGAGTTACTCACAGGTCCGAGGAGGGCGAAGGAAAAGCTCTGGAAATCCAGGATTTAGGCTGGAAAGCCCCAACCCCCCCTGAGCTGGAGGAGCTCCCGCTTCCCGTTATCCCGACACTCCTGGAAGCAGAGCCATGTGCAGCTGCAGCTGCGAGTTCTTCCACGGGATCAACATTAACCCTTTAGGGAGAAGCTGGAATCACGGCCAGGAATTCCAGCTCGCCCCAAACACACAGGGATTAAAGCCGGGAACGGGGAGAAGGGGCTCCTCTCTTACCTTAGGAAAAGGAGGGCTGGGAATTCTAACGCATCTCCAGGTTTTCCAACTTCCAAAATAGATCCCTCGGGAGGTTTCAAGCGGTCTCCAGCTCCGTGTTCCTGCGGGGATGTGGAGAGAGGGAGGAAAAAAGGGAAGATTGAAGTGCTTAAGGATCTGGCGGAGCCTCCGGAGCGGGGTGTTTGCCTCCTTTATCCCTCAAATCCTCTTATCCAAGGCTGTGCTTCCCAAGGCAGCCGGGCTGCTGGATTCCAAGGCTCCTGCCATGCAGCAGCACGGAAGGCTCGGGAGCAGGGATGTCACTTCCTCCAGCAGCACATCCCGCTCCCCCTCCCCAGCCCGCCCCGCTCCGGAGCGAATCCCAAATCCCGAATCCCGGCATCTGCCCGGGCACAGCTCCCGGGAAACGCGCCGGGAAAATTCCAGCTCAAAGCTCTGGCCAAAGGATCCTGGGTTTAGCTCAGCCCTGACGTGGCTGGAGCTGCAAGAGGGGGAGAATTCCAGGGAAAAAGGGAATGAAGCAGAGAGTGGAAAGAAATTACAGCTGGAATTATGAACGGAGCTCCAGAGATTTTGCTCCCCAAATTCCACGGCTCTGGAATTAACTGAGCTCCAGAGGAGATTTAACTCCCCCAGTTCCATGGCTCTGGAATTACGAACTAAGCTCCAGAGATTTAACTCCCTCAATTCCATGGCTCTGGAATTATTGCGTTTCAGAGGAGATTTAACTCCCCAAATTTCACAGCTCTGGAATTACTGAGTTTTAACTCCCCAAATTCCACAGCTCTGGAATTATTCACTGAGCTCCAGAAAATATTTAATTCCCTCAATTCCATGGGTCTGGAATTATGAACTGAGCTCCAGAGGAGATTTAACTCCCTCAATTCCATGGCTCTGGAATTACAAACTGAGT
>NW_020897736.1:14211136-14222049 GCF_003984885.1 Neopelma chrysocephalum | reverse complement strand
GAGATTTAACTCCCTCAATTCCATGGCTCTGGAATTACAAACTGAGTAAAGAGGAGATTTAACTCCCTCAATTCCATGGCTCTGGAGTTACAAACTGAGTTCCAGAGGAGATTTAACTCCCTCAATTCCACGGCTCTGGAATTATTCACTGAGCTCCAGAGGAGATTTAACTCCCCAAATTCCACATTTATTGGTAGTCTGGTCCAGCCCCAAAATATTTCCAGAGGTTTTTCCCAGTTCTTTTATTGCTGTTGCTTTTCCCTGCTCAAATCCAACAGGAACAAACCCCCTGGAGCTTTTCAGATTATTTATTCCCTTTTTTTTTTATGTGGCTGAACATTCCTTAAAAAAGGAACCACCCCCCTGCCCACACGTGATCCATGGATTACCTGGGAATCAGGACCCAGCACCGCCTCAATCCCATGGAATTAACTCCTAACCCAGCCTTTCAACGGGCTCTGCCCTTCCCAAACTCGGGATAATCACTCCCTTATTAACTCCCTGCATCCTTCCCTCACATTCCCAACCTCCAATCCAACAAAAACTCCTCTGATGGAGTTTCTCTGGAAGAACAGGCTTTGTTTTCCAAGGATTCTCCACGTCTCTGAGCAAACTGGATCCCGCCAGAGGGGGTTTATCCAGCCACTTGAATCCCATTCATCCGTTATCCAACACCCATTTGGACCTCTGAAAACTCCTTTGGAATTTTCTCCTGGAATTAGCCCCATAAACCAAATTTATTTGGGATTTTTCCCTCTAATCCTCCTGCTGGAGGCTCCATTTAACAACCAAAGCAGCTCCAAGGATTCAGATTCCCTTCCAGGGCCGGGATGGACCTGGCAGGAGCTTTCTGACACATTTCTCCTCAGAATGCTGAGAATTCCCAGGTTCCTTTGGCATTTTTAGAGCCTCTGCCCCAGGAATTGGCAGCTTGCAAAAAATAAGAAATAAGCAACAAAATCCTCCTTTTCTTGGCATTCCCTCAGAAAGCCGAGAAGACAAAGCCCAGATCCCACTGCCATGGTTCCATATGGATTTTCCTGCAGGAGCACAAGCCCCACCTGGATTTTCCAAGGCATTCCCAGCACATGGAGCAGAAACTCCTTCCCTGGCTCCCTCCGGATGTTCAATTCTATTAATCAGGAGCTCATCCCTCTCCCTTGGACCCCATCTGGAGCTTCCAGAGCAGAAATCCCAGTTTTTGAAGGAGGAATCAGGGAATATTTTCCCAGAGAAGCCCTCCAAGGTCACCCACCACCATCCCAAGCAGCCCAGAGCACCGAGTGCCACATCCAGGCATTCCATGGACACCTCCAGGGACTCCAGCACCTCCCTGGAGCCCATTCCAAAGTTCAACCACCCTTTCCATGTGGGAATTCCTCCCGAAAATTCATCCCAGCCAGCCCCACACCCCCAGTGGATGGTGCCACGTGTCCCCACACCGTGGCTGAACATTCCCTCTGTTTCTTCCTTTTAATCCCTCCCTTATTTTTTGGGAATATTTGGGAGTGAATCTGCTCTTTTTCACATTCCTCAGCTCCTCTCTCCAACTCAACCCTCCTGAGGGCCCCAAACTTTCCCTGGCACCATTTCAAGCAGCCCCAAAAACCCCAAATCCAGTTCCTTCCCAAAAGGAACCTTCTGGAAGGCTCTTCCCACTCCAATCCCTTCCCTTGGATCCACTGCCAACTTTTGGAAGCAACCATCAGCACTTGGGATGTTTGACTGGAGGCACAAGTCCCACCTGGATTTGCACATTCCTCCTGGTTTTCGGCAGAAAAAGGGGAAATAATCCCTGGGTTTTCACAGAGGAGAATTCCTGGCTGAAATATTGGGAGAATTCCTGGTCACCAGGAGCTGGGAAGGGTCCCAGATGGGAAGGACTATGCTGGTGGCTCCAACAGGTCAGTGGAGAACATCCCTGGGACAGCTGGGAAAGCCAAGGAGCCAAGTGTGGATCCTTCCTGCTCCTGGCTCCCGGAAAGAACAGCTGCAGAGCCTGGAATTGCAGCCAGGAATGGCCTGGAGGCTGAGCCTGGAGCAGCCAAGGAGCTCAGCAAACAGCTCATCCTGGGAGCTCCGCCAGGGATGGATCCAACAGCCCAGGAATCCCTGGAGAAAGCTCCAGGAGAGGGATGGAGAGCTTGGAGCAGCTCCCCAGGGAATGAGGAGGGAAAGGGCAGGAGAAGAGGCCTCAGGGCAGCTGGGAGGGTGCAGAGCTGCTCTTCCCTACCCAGAGAGCCCAGATCCAGGCTGGAATGCTCCTGCTTCCTCAGGAGGCACCTTGGGAACAACTCAGCGCCTTGCAGGCTGAGGGGAAAATTCCCACCCATTTATCCCGGGATTTTAGGAACAGATCATTCAAAGAGGGATTTGGGACACATTTTTCCTCTCAAGCCCCACCTGCTCCACTCTGACCTTCCCCAACTCCCCCAAACTTCACTTTGGGTCGATTCTGTTCTAGTTCTGAACTTCCCAAGCCATTAAATCCCTGTCCTGGGGGATGAGGAGCCTTGGCTGGAATTCCCAGGATGGAATCCACGTGAGCCGCAGGCACGTGGTGGGTTCCAAATCCCCCAAACCAACAGCCCAGCAGCCAGAACTTACCCAACCCATCCCAAATTCCCCATGGAACACGGAATCCTCTGTCTGGATACAGGGTCATCCTTTATAAAACCCCGTGGGAATAAAGGATCCTAAAAAAATCATTAAAACACCGGAGGGTTGCAACGAGTTTTCCCTTTTTAAATTAATTTTTGACTCTTAAATTGAATTTTTGATTAAAAAAGGACTCTTTGGAGCTGCCTGGGGAGGCACAGCCTTTCCAGGAGCAGGGTAAGGCTGGAAAAGAGAGGAATTCCAGGTTGGTCCAAAGTTTTAGGTGCTCCCTGCAGAGACATTCCCATAAAAATCCAAGCTTTTCCCATTTTGGATGACGTTTGGGCTGCTGGCAAAGCTCCCAGAGGGGACATTCCCACCTCATTTGCCATCCTGGTTGGAATCATGAGCCCTTCCAAGCAATCCCTGCAGTGGGAATGTGGTGCCAGAGGCTCTGCTCCCCATCCAATGCAAACCCATGGAATGAGAGCTTTTTGGGGCATATCCCAAGGGAAATGATTCCAAGAGCACATGGAGCCCAAGGGGAGGGGTTTGCCCTGCACCCAGCACAGCCCAGCCTGGCAGGAGCAGAGGGAATGCTGGGAATGCTGGGAATGCTGAGGGATGATCCCACAGGGCAGGGCTGGGATGGCTCCACCAACACCTCCCTGAACCTGGAAAAACGGGCTTTGGGCCTTTCATCCCCAGAAAATCCCAACCACAATTCCATCCAAAAGCTAGTTCCAGGCTCTGCTCCAGACACAGCCGCCATCTCCAAGGTCAGGGAATCCTGGAATGGTTTGGGCGGGAAGGGACCTTGAGCCCGTCCCATTCCATGGGCTGGGACACTTTCCCTGGGATCCCACGGGGGGAATTTGCTCTGACAGCAAAAAAACAGGGAATAAACCTACAAAAAAACAGGGAATAAACCTGCAAAAAAACAGGGAATAAACCTGCAAAAAAACAGGGAATAAACCTGCAAAAACCCCAGGGAATAAACCCGCAAAAAAACGGAATAAACCCACAAAAAACCAGGGAATAAACCCGCAAAAAACCAGGGAATAAACCTGCAAAAAACCAGGGAATAAACCTGCAAAAAAACAGGGAATAAACCTGCAAAAAAACCAGAGAATAAACCTGCAAAAAAACAGGGAATAAAGGACCTCAGTGCCAAGCCTGGGGGTGTTTCCAGTTTGGGAAGCTGTTCCAGGGGAATGTGCACAACTGTCAGTCAGAGCAGCTGGAAGGAGGGCACACAAGGGCACAGAGTCAGGCCAAGGGATGGATCCCTTGGAGATCTTTTAGGCTGCAATATTTTGCCAAGAAAATTAAAAATCTTCTTGGATTTAATTGGAATTCCCTGGGAAAATCGTGGAGAAGCAGCAGTAAAATTTGGAATTCCCTGCCAAGCTCTTTGGGAGTCCTGTGTGTATTAAAATTCAGTGTATCCCAAGGATAATCAATCTTTGCTCCAGTGGAAACCAGTAGGACCAGTCTGAGTCGGGTTTAATGAGGGGAAAAAAAGGGATTTTCCGGGTTAATGGTTCTCCTGGAGCACAAAATGTTTCACTGGAATGTTACAAAAGGGCATTTTAAAGTAGCTGTGACAGCAAGGATTAAGTCCAGCATCCATATCCAAGCAAATCCATGAGCTGTGGGTGCACCTGGGACTGGAAAAATCCTGGAGGAGAATCCAAGGCAGGGAAAACCCAGCTGCTCCCACACTATGAAAAGGGGGGATTGACAGTTCTATTTCTCATTGAAATCAGTTAAAAACACCTACAAAACAGGTTTTGGGGATCAAACAAGTGGATTTAAGGCCCAAGGAGAATCTGGGATGGGTGGGAGCCTGGAAATCCAAAAATCCTGGGAGCTGTGAGAACATGGAGAGGGAAAACTTGGCACTTCAGGGCTTGAATATTTAGTTTTCCAGCACTAAATAGATCCAACTGTGGGCTCCTGACACTGTTCCCTTAAAAACACACATGGAATTTTGTGCCAGGGAAATGCAGCATCACTAAACCCTTTAAAAATTCAAACCAAATGATCCCAAAGTTTCCCTTTTTCCAGCCTTTTTTTTAAGAGGTTAAAAAAAGGTATTTGGGGAAAAGACTTGAGAATCAGATCCTTCAAAAGGTGGGAAGCTGCTAAAGCTCCCTCCTGGAAGAGAGGGAATTGTGAGCCAGCCCAGATCCCTGTCCCAATTCCACACTGGCAGCAGCCCATTTGCATATTTATTATTCCATAAATTTTACAGCCTGTGAATCCCAAGGAACTCGGGCTGTTCCTGGACCCTGATCCAAGAGTTGCCTTTCCAAGAAAGCCCAGAACTGGCAAAGCCTCTGTCTGACCTAAAACATTCCCTGCTGCTTTTCCCTGCCATTCCCAGCCCCGCTCAGCTGAAATGTAACAATAAATCCACCTTTTCCAGTGGAACATTCCAAGAAATAAGGCCCCCCAATATTTGCCTTTTGCTGCAGTTCAAGGATTAAATGAGGGTTTAAGGACTGGATGTGGATCAGGACCCATTTTTCCCGAGTTACACCAAGAGGGACAAAAAAAATCCTGTCCAGAGTGGGAATAAACTGCCCCTCCAGGGATAAAAATGTTCCTTCTTGGAACATCTCGTGGCAATAAGATCCAGGACACTCCAGGGAAGCACCTGGCACACGTTAAATCCAAATTTTGGGAGTTTAAATCCCAAAGCACATCTTGAACTCCCGGCTGTCCTTTCCCAGCTCTCAGCAAGGAGCTGATCCCAATCCCACCAACAAGCGTTCCAAAGCTTTTGGGACTGCCTGGCAAAGGTGAGGGAATTCCCTGCCAAATCATGGAATCTTGGAATGTTTGGGTTGGAAGGGACCTTAAAGCCCATCCAGTGCCACTCCCTGCCATGGGCAGGGACACCTTCCACTATCCCAGGTTGCTCCAACCTGGCCTTGGACACTTCCAGGGATCCAGGGGCAGCCACAGTTTCTTTGGGAATTCCATTCCAGCACCTCCCCTCCCTCAGAGCCAGGAATTCCTTCCCAATATCCCATCTAACCCTGCCCTCTGGCAGTGGGAAGCCATTCCCTGTGTCCTGTCCCTCCATCCCTTGTCCCCAGTCCCTCTCCAGCTCTCCTGGAGCCCCTTTAGGCACTGGAAGGGGCTCTCACGTCTCCCTGGAGCCTTCCTTTCTCCAAGCTGGACATTCCCAGCTCTCCCAGCCTGGCTCCAGAGCAGAGGGGCTCCAGCCCTTGGACCATCCCCGTGGCCTCCTCTGGAATTGCTCCAGCAGCTCCACATCCTTCCCCATCCCCCCTCAGTGAACACCAGCCCAGGAGTGACTCTCCTTTCTCCCCCCATTATTTTCCATATAATCCAAAGAAATTCTCCAGGTGTTATTCTTGCCATTTTCCCCAAATAAGAAAGTGTTATTTTCCCCCTCATTCCTCCCTTTTCCTGATGAAACTGTTCCTTTAAACCTCCAGTTCTGGGGAGGCTTCATGTGAACATTCCCGAGTGCTGCTCATCCTTAAAAACCAGGCTTCAAACAGCTCCAACACTTGGTGTTTGGAAACAAATTCCCCATCTGCCAAGGCTTTGGAATCGTTACATTCCAGGCAGGATTTGCTCTTCTAAACCCATTTCATGTTCAAGGAAAAAAACAAACCATTTTGTGTTCAAGGAAAAGCTCCAGAAGGGCTTAAAAATAATCCCTTCCCTCCCTCCTGTCTCCTCTTCTTTTCCCGGGAAGCACCACTTTGCTGTGGCACAAGGAGCACTGGGATCCACCTGGATCTACATCTCCTCCAGGAAAAAAATGGCATTTATAAATTAATCACAGCATTCCCAAAGAACTGACCTACTTTGCTCGGCCACCAAGGATTCGCTGCATCCGAGCTCTGGAATAACCCCCCGTGCCAATGGAAGTGGGAAGGCATGACACAGGCTGGGGTTTCATGGAGGCTCAGCTGCCTCCAAACTCCTCAGGGAGAGCTCCACAACCTCCCAGAAGGAAGGTCCAGGTGTCTCCAGAGGTTTCCTCAAGAATTCCTCCAATCCCGCCGATCCCAGCACATTTGGACACACTGGATGTTCTGGAAGTTCAGTTCCAGAGCAGGGATTTGCCCTGAGCCCCATTCCCGGAGCTTGGGGACATTCCCGAGATCCCTCAGAGACACAGCCTGGACTGAACCCACAAAAACCATGGAGAACCCTCCAGAAAACAGGGAAAACTATACAGAAAACATGGGAAACCCTACAGAACGCGTGGAAAACCCTACAGAACACATGGAAGAGACTTTGATTTCCGTGGCAAGACAAGGACGGACACTGAGCCTGAATGGAGCCACTTCCAAAGGCAAGGGACAAGGACCTTCCTTGTCCCACCACAGAAGGTCCAGAGCTCTCCCACCAAATCAAGGTCATTCCATGCTCCCTCCCCTCCCCTCCCCTCCTTCCCTGGTGTTTGGGAGACTCTGGATGAGCCCCAAATCCCAGGAAACACAGGGAACCACCCCCCTGAACCAGAGCCGGTGCTGTGGCACCTCCCCAGCCCCTTCTCCAGGGACATCCCAAATGGAATCATTGGATCCTACCAGGCATGGAAACCCTGGGATCAGGTGAGCCTCATCCAACACTTTGCTTCTTGATCCAATCCCTCAATCCCAGTCCAAACATCCCATCCCTGGAAGTGTTCCAGGCCATGCTGGACAGGGCTTGGAGCAACCTGGGATAGTGGAAGGTTGGAACAAGACGAGCTTTAAGGTCCCTTCCAACCCAAACCATTCCAGGATTCCAGGATTCTATGAAACCACGTGCACAATTCCTGATTTTTAAAACTCTTCGCTGCCATATTCTGCCTTCTTAACCCAAAATTTCCCAAATCAGCTGAAGTTTAACTCCAAAAACACAAACAATACAAACGAGGGGGGGAAGAAAAGGTGCCAGACTTGGGAGGAGACACCAGGGAAAAGCTCCTTTCCTTTGGAATTAGCAGGGAGTTTTCTTTCCAAGGATCTCATTCCCATGCATTTTATCCCCTCCAATATTCCCACCTCAACATTCCCATTTCAAACCCAGTTTCCTGTGGTCTGGGAGGAAATTCTGCGGGATCACCGCTAAGTTTTCCGGGTTTGCTCATCGCTTTAATTCCCAAATTTTGCTCAGGAGCATGGGAAAAATCCCAAAATGGCAACACTGAGAAAGGGGAACATCCTCTGCCACCTCAGGGCTGCTCACAAAGCTCAGGGATGAGTCAACTCCCTTTGAATCCGGCAGGAACCGGCTCGGGAAGTTCCGACTGCGGCTCCGACGGGAAAATTCCATCATTAAACCTCAAAGACCCAAAGAACCCGTTAAAGAAACTCCAACGAGAAGATTCCTTTTCATCTTCCAGCTCAATTAAAAGTCCAGAACAGAGCCAATTTATTGGAACCTCAGAGAAATCCAGCTCATTATTCCCTTTCCCAAGGAACCGAGATCCGGAACAGCAAAACCAGGAGAAATCCACCAAAAATGAGGGAAAAAGCCCCAAAGCGGCACTTTGAGGATCCCCTGCTCCTGCTCCAGTGGGATCAGAGCCCTAAGATGGTGGTTTGGGGTATTTTTCCCACATTTTCCCTATTTTCCTGAAGGAAAATCTAATTTCCTGCAGGATGTGCACCAGTCACAACTCATTTTCTTGCCAGAAAACTGGGAGTTCAGGACCAAAAATGGGAGAGGAATTAACTGGGGACACTTGTCCTACAGAGAATTCCTGCCAGCTCCAGCTTCCCCTTTTCCTGGGCCTCCAGCCATTCCAGGGCCCTCCTGGGGCCGTGTGACACCAACGGAGCAGCTCCAGCCAGGATTTCTGGGATACTTTTAAAAAATATTCCAAAGGGAGGCAGTGGGAGGTGTCCCTGCCCATGGAATTGGATCATCTTTAAGGTCCTTCCAACCCGAAGCATTCCAGGATTCCATGATCCCCCGCTCCTTCTCCAGGGGGAATCACAGTCCAAAAATGGTATTTTGGGGTTTCTTTCCCAATATTTTCCCTGTTTTCCTGAAGCAAACCCTCTTGTTTCCAGTGGAAGTTTCCCTGCCCATGGAACTGGATCATCATTAAGGTCCTTCCAGCCCAAAGCATTCCAGGATTCCATGATTAGCCCATGGAAAATTAAAGGAGGCACCACCTGAAGGGCTATGTGCCGGGAACAGGGAAAACCCGGAAAAATCCACCAAAAATGAGGGAAAAAGCCCCCAAAGCAGCAGCTGGAGGATCCCCTGCTCCTGCTCCCGTGGGATCACAGCCCTAAAATGGTACTTGGGGGTATTTTTCCCACATTTTTCCCTGTTTTCCTGAAGCTGCCACCCAAAAACGCTTAAATTATTCCCTGTGAAATCAAGTCTCCCTTCCTTGGGAGAGCATGAAGCCACTCCAGGAGCTGGGAAGCCAAAATAATCATGGAAGTTTGTGAAACGGTCCAAAAAACACCCGGATCAGCAAAATTCCTCTGACCTTGACTTTATTTATCATTTCCCAACTGTATTCCAAGGAGCACCGGGGGAAAATAAAGCACAAAGGGCAGGATTTCAGCCCCATTTCCCAACTTTTCCAAAAAAAACCCCAGCAGGACGTGGATCCATGAAATATTGTTCAGCCTTTTTCCAACTGGCCGAGTTGGGAAGTACAAAATGGCCTTAAAATCCCTTCTTTTTAATCCCTGGAGAGTTTTATCCAGGAGAACTTGGAACCACTGGCAGCTCCTGTGGCTCCTGGGAAACGCCAAAGAGCTCCAATTCCTGATGGGAAAATCATAAAATCCATTGAAAAATCCCACATTTTTGGGATCCCCGATCCCAACAGGTAGAGTTGGAATGGCACATTCCTGGGTGGAAAATGAGCCTCTTCCCCTGCCTGGGAAAGTGCAACAGGAAGATTTTTAGCCAAAAATTGGAATGATAATCCCACTATCCTGGATCCTCCTGAGGTTTTTTGGGATGGGCAGCACTTGGAAGCTCAAATGCCTCAGGAACTGCAGCATAAACTCATCCTATTTGTGTCTTCCTGACTTCCTGGGACAAGAGAGGGCCAAAAATCCCACTAATTATGGGATTTCTCCCTGTTTTCCACAGGTCTGTGCCCTGGAAGGAGCTGAGTCCAGCCAATCCTGGAATGTTCTCCTCCTCCCAGCCCTCACTCAGCTCTTCCCAGAATTGGTATTATTTGGATTCTCCCCTTCCCTGGCAGGAAAAATTGATATTACTGGAATTTTCCCCCTCCCTGGCAGGAGGATCATCAGGTTTTCTCCCCTTCCTGCTGTTCCAGAGGGTATGAATTCCAAAAAAACCCACATACAGGACATGTCTTGGAATTAAATCCCATTCAGGACTCACTGATCCCACACAAAATTCCCAGAGCTCCCAAACAAACCAATCCACCTGTTCCAGCAGCCACAACCTCACCTGGGTCCTTCCCACAAACAGGTGGAATCACTCTGCACATTCCAGAGGCACCTGGAAAACTCCCGTTCTCCCAGATGGAAGTTCCAAGGCTTGGTCGGACAGCCCTGGAGCTCCCAGTGGGAAATTAAGGACCAGGACAACATTCCAAGGAACATCCTGAGCCTGGGAGAGCCTCTAGGCGGGATCTGTGATCCCTGAGGCCTCACTGAGACACAAATCCATGGAAAACACCGGGATGGAGCACAGGCACCCCAGAGCTGAGCAGGGGCAGCCCCTCCAAACTCTTCCATGGGGATACCCAGGGATTGGAGCAGCCTGGGAATAGGGAAGGTGTTGCTGCCCGTGGCACTGGATGGGCTTTGAGGTCCCTTCCCACTCAAAGCATTCCAGGATTATCCCGGTAACACAACCCATGTCCCAGGACCGAGGCCACAGAACCCCCTGGAATAGCACACACTGGAATTTTACAGAACTGGGAGCCCTCAGTGATCCCCATTTACTCCCCCTGGAGTTTGGATCCCCCTGGATTGGGGGTTTTCCAGGCAGGACTCAAGCTGGAAGTGTCCTGGGTGTTCCTCAGCACCACAGCCGGGATTCCCACATCCCAGGGCCCATATTCCCACATCCAACAGCTCACATTCCCACACCCCACACCCCGTATTCCCACTGCCCATATTCCTACATCCCCCAGCCCATATTTTCCCAGTCCATATTCCTGTATCCTCCAGGTTGTATTCCCACATTTCACACCTTATATTCCCATACCTCAGAGCCCGTATCCCCGCATTCCATGGCCCATATTCCCACATCCCCCAGCCCCACAGGCCCTATTTTCCCAGTCCCTATTCCCGCACCCCATATCCCCCATTCCCACATTCCAG
>NW_020897736.1:14204999-14206136 GCF_003984885.1 Neopelma chrysocephalum | reverse complement strand
CCTTTCCTGCTCCTTCCTGCCCTTTCCTGCTCCTTCCTGCCCTTTCCTACTCCTTCCAGCATCTACCTTCCCTTTCCTGCCCCTTCCTGCCCCTCTCTGTCCCTTCCTGTCCTTTCCTGTCTCTTTTTGCCCCTGCCTGTCCACTCCTACACCTTCCTGCCCCTGCCTTCCCTTTCCTGCCCCTTCCTGTTCCTTCCTGTCCTTCCTGCCCCTCTCTGTCCCTTCCTGCCCTTTCCTGCCCCTCTCTGTCCCTTTCCTGCCCCAAGGTGTCCCTTCCTGTCCCTTCCTGCCCCCCTCAGACCCCACAGTCCCTCCCAGGACCCCAAGTACCCAACCCTCCCCTTCTCTGGTGCCTTCCCATGGCCATCCTTCCTCCAGCAGCTTTCCTGCAGCCAAAATCCCCAGGGAAAAGCCTGGCACCGAGGGCGGACCCCCCTGGGGATCTGGAAACCGAGTGCTAAGGTTGGAAGCAAGCAGGACCCCGAGGGGTGTCGAAGGCCAGGTCTTTCTGGGTGAACATCACCTGGTGCTTCCCAAATTCAGCCAGGGCCATTCTGGGAAGCTCCCAGATCTCCAGGGGCACCCTGAGCTGCAGGGACACCCACCTGTACATGATGCTCTGCAGGATGGAGGCAAAGGGGGTGATCCCAATCCCGGCCCCGATGAGCACGGCGTGTTCCGACAGGAAGATCCGCCGCGTCGAGGTCCCATAGGGACCATCGAGGAAGCACTGGGAGAGGGAACACAGGGATCACAGGGGGCTGGAACGGCTCCCAGGCTGAGGGGAAGAGCAGGGATAGGGCACAAAGAGCGTTGCAGGTGGAATTTGGGGGCTTTGGGGGAGTTTTGTGGGAGCAAAGGAAAAGGAGGAGGGGTGGGGAGGAGCAGGAAGGCTCCAGCAGGGCAGGGTTGGGATCAGCCCCACATGGGACCATCCACACACAGGGACACATGGATGGGATGGCTGGGAACAAGGATGGGGTTGTTGGGCACAGGGATGGGATGGCTGGGAACAGGGACAGGGCAGTCGGGAACAGGGATGGGGTGGTCAGGAACAGGGATGGGGTGGTCAGGAACAAGGATAGGGCGGTCAGGCACAGGGATGGGGCGGTCAGGCACAGGGATGGGGCGGTCAGG
>NW_020897736.1:14195272-14204989 GCF_003984885.1 Neopelma chrysocephalum | reverse complement strand
TCAGGCACAGGGATGGGGCGGTCAGGCACAGGGATGGGGCGGTCAGGAACAGGGATGGGGCGGTCAGGAGCATGGATGGGGTGGTCAGGCCCACAGGTGGGTCCCCCCAGGAATGCTGAGCCCAGGGAAGGTCCCAGCCCCTCACCTTGACGCTGCAGAGCCGCCGGGTCTCCCCCGGCCCGGTGGAGCCCTGTGAGGTGCAGAGAGCAGTGCCAGCCCCTCCCTACAGCGAGCAGGGACATCCCCTCCCTGTCCAGCCCCTCCTGACCCTGCCTGTTCCCGGGATCAGGGGGATTTCCCACTTGGGTTATCCAGCTGCACACACACTTCCAGCCCCATCCCTCAGTCAGAGCCAGGGCCAAGCCTGTGCTCCTGGGGGATGTCCCAGAACATCCACCCCCAGGGATCTGTCACCAGTTGTCTGGATCGGATGGGTTTGATCTTGATTAAAAAGGGAATTATCCCAATTCCCACATGAGCTGGGGGGGAATGAGGGGTTTGCAGTGACTGTGCTGGCTTAGGCAGCAGGAGCAGCCATGAGGCACCTCTGCTCATCCAGGGACAGACAGGAGCAGATCTGTTATCATGGAATCATGGAATGCTTTGGGCTGGAAAGGACATTAAAGTCCATCTCATTCCACCCCCTGCCATGGGCAGGGACACCTTCCACTAGCCCAGGTTGCTCCAACCTGGCCTTGAACACTTCCAGGGATGGAGCAGCCACAGCTTTTCTGGGCAACCTGTGCCAGGAGCTCCCCACCCTCCCAGCCAGGAATTCCTTCCTGATATCCCGTATCCAATCTAACCCTCTCTGTGGCTGCTCCTCCAGCCTGGAGGGATCAATATCCTGATAAAGCCACCAATGGTGGCTCTCAGTGTCCTGGCAGGGCCCTGGGCACACCTGAGGGGTTCCATTTGAAGAATCCCTTAAAGAAGCTCTGGGCTGGTTTCTCCAGGTCACTCCTGGCTGTGAATGGGGCAGAGCCCCCTCCCTGCCCCAGGCCGGGCTCGGTGCTCACCCCCCTCTCCGGGTCCTGTCCTGGGTCAGTGGCTCTGAACGCTGTCAGCCGGATGGATCCATCCCTGCCAGAGGCCACCGAGCCTTCCTGGAAAACAAAGGGCAGGAATCACTACTGGGATGCTCCCGGGGGGTGTGTCCCTCCAGCAGGGTCAGCAGGGCGGTGGGACACAAAATGCAGGGAATGTGCATCCCGAGGGATAACCCAGGAGCCAAGGGATCCACTCCACATCCACCTGTCTGTGCTGCTTTGCTGGGTTTGCCCAGAGCTGATCCCAGTCCCACCCACCTGTGCCCAGCTCCGGCTCCTCCCGGGCGGTTTTGGCTCCGGGCTGGGCGATTGCAGCTGCTGGAAGTACTCGTACAGCCTGTTGGTCCACTGGCCCAGAGACCTGATGTGCAGCCAGAGAGTCTCTGTGGGATCAAACAGAGAAGAGGGTGCTCAAAATCTTGGAATGCTTTGGGTTGGAAGGGACCTTAAAGCCCATCCAGCGCCACCCGCTGCCACGGGCAGGGACACCTCCCACGGGACCAGGTTAATCCAAACTGGCAAAACATCGCCCTGGTGATGCAAAACATCAGCCAAGGGATGCAAAACATCATTCTAATGATGCAAATCATCCCAGGGATGGGAAATTGGGAAGGCTCCTCCCACCTGGCTGCTCAGGGGCGCTGCTGATGGAGAAGGGGTGCCACTCATAGGAGGCGATGGCCGGCACGTTCAGGTACACGTAGTCCCCGGGTTTGAAGTGGAAGGACGGAGGTCTCTGGATCACCAGGTGAGTCACCTGGAGGAGGAGGGGAGCAGGAAAGCTGGAGCATCCAGAGGACACTGCCTGGTCTCCCCTTCTGCAGCTGAACCCCCAGGCTGTGTCTCCTGGTTCAAGCAGCGGCTGACACAAGACGGGCTCCCAGGTTGGACCTAAAAGGGGGTTTATTCCCCTGTTCTCTGCCCATTTTGTGTTGAACAACAGTCCCCGTTCGGGCTAGACTCAAACAGGTTTTTTGGCAAAACTAAGAGTCTGGGCAGTTTTCATTTTGGCTCCAGTTGTTCCACGACTTTGGGTATTTTTGAACTTGAAAAATGGGCAAAAACTCTCAGTTAAATAAACAACAGTTGGAAAATGAAGAAATTGCTTTCACCTCTCCCTGCAAACCTAAAGCACCCAAACCCCCAGTTTTCCACAGAAACTTTTGGTTTACTCAGTTATTCCTGCTCTCCCCAGAGGAGCTCTGGGGTTCTGGGTGCACACCTTGGAGGGGAGCAGATTGACCTCCACGATGTGCAGCCCCCCCGCCCGGCGCCAGGCCCAGCCCAGAACCTTCTCCAGCACAAACAGGGAGCCAGGAACCACGAACCACTTCCAGAAATGGGGACCATGGAAGATGAGGAGGGTCCAGACGGAGATGTAGGAGAGGTGGGTCCAGTAGAAAACCTGTGGGCAGGGAAGGGGGGCACGGGGAACGTGGTGGAGCCAAACGGTGCCTGGTGGTGAGGCTGTACCAGGGCGTCCCGGGGGGAAAAGGCAAATGGATCATGGAATGTTCTATGTGGGAAGGGAGCTTAAACATTATCCAGGTCCTGGTTGGGCAGGGACACCTTCCACTAGCCCAGGTTGCTCCAACCTGGCCTTGGACACTCCCAGGGATCCAGGGACAGCCACAGCTTCTCTGGGCAACCTGTGCCAGGGGCTCCCCACCCTCACTGCCGAGAATTCCTTCCCAGTATCCCACCCAACCCTGCCCTCTGCCAGTGTGAAGCCATTCCCTATTGTCCCACATTCCCTCTTGTCCCATTAGGGGAGAAAAGCCCAGAAACCCCAAACCTGCGAATGTGGGGAGCGTCCAGGGGGTGTCGGGGGCACTGCACCAGCCCAGCTCCCCCTCCCTACGGGGCAGCCCCTGGATGGGCACCCACCCACCCACGGGACCCTCCCCTTGGTGCCTCCACCCCACCCACCGGCATTTTCCTCTTTCCCACCTCGAAGTGGCCTCGGCGCCGGACGCAGGGGCTGGAGAAGGTGCCCATGGCGAGCAGCAGCGCCAGCAGCGCCAGCCCGGTCTGGGGGGCTGTGCCCCCCACGCCGCCCCCTTCGGGCCGTGCCCGCAGCAGCGACTCGAGCAGGGCAGGGCCCCCGTCCCGCTGTGCCAGCCGGGCTGGGGGCACACACAAAGGGACGCTGGTTTCACCCGGACACCGTGGGAACGCCCCGTTCCCCCTCTCCTGACCCCCTTCCCGGGCTCGGTGTCGTGTCCCGGGGGCACCGGGGCATCCCGTGCCGGGGGGGGATCGTGCGAGAGGGTGGGCGGGGGGAGCAGAGCTGCTCCCTTGAGGGGTATGGGCAGCCCTGGCACCCACCGCGGGCTGGGGGGGCTGGGCGGTGACGGGATGGGGGTGCAGGGCTTTGGGGTGAAGGGCAGTGCGGGGCTGGAGGGTGCTGGGGGTGCAGGGCTGAGGGGTGCAGGGGTGTAGGACTGGGGGGGGTTGCAAGGCTGTGGGGTGCAGGGTTTTGGGGTGCAGGGGCTATGGGATGCTGGGGGGGTGTAGGGTTTTGGGGTGCAGGGCTATGGGGTCCTGGGGGGTGTAGGGCTTTGGGGTGCGGGGCTATGGGTGCCAGACGCCACCCGGGAGCAGCGCTGGGGAGCCCTTTGGCTGCCGGGCTGGGAACCACTAGAGGGGGATCACAGACTGTGCGGCACCGCCGCGCCCGCGGCTGCTGCTCCTGCCCACACCCTGCCTGTGCCCTGCCCACACCCTGCCCGCGCCCTGCTTGTACCCTCGCAGCCCCCCTAGGCATGGGCACCCCCTCTCTAGGGCTTGCATCCCCCTCTTGGGACATGTGCAGCCCCCGGGACACGAGCATTCCCCCCAGGACACGAGCATCCCCTCCCTGGGATACCCACACCCCTCCAGGACACAAGCATCCCCCCCGAACATCAGCTCCCTTCCCCGGGATATCTGCATCCCTCTGGGATACAGGCATCCCTCTGGGATATGAGCATCCCTCTGGGATACGGGCATCCCCCAGGACACGTATCCCCGGGATACCTCCATCCCCCCGGGACAGGAGCACCCTCTCCCCGCGCCCTCTACCCCGATTCCCCGCCTTGGCCGAGTTCCCCCCGCCACAGCCCCGGCACTCACCGAGGTGGGCGATGTGAGCCCCGCTGTGAGCGGCCCCCAGGGCCAGCACCACGTACCCCACGAGCTGGTGGCACTGCACGGGCTGGTCCAGGGGCAGCGCCTCGGCCGCGGCCGTGGAGCGGAGCCAGGTCAGGCACCGCCGCAGCATCGGCACCTCCGGGACGGGGGGACAAAGGGAGGGGTGTTGGGGGCGCGTGGAGATACCGGGGAGGGGGGCAACGGGAGGTGCCAGGGGAAAACTGGGCATGCCAGGGGCACTTGGAGGCGGTGGGGGCGATGGGAGATGGTGGGAGGCAGTCAGGAATAGCAGGGGGCGACGGGAGGTGCCAGGGGGTGATGAGAGATGTGGGGGGCATTTGGAGGTGGCAGCGGCAGCAGGAGGTGCTGGGGGGCAATGAGAAATAGCAGGGGGACAACGAGAGGTGCTGGGGAGAAATGGGAGATGCCAGGGGCAAGTGGAGTTGTTGGGGGCAATGAGAGATGTTGGGTGTAACTGGAGATGCCAGGGGGCAACGGAAGATTTTGGGGATGATTGGAGGTGCTGGAGGCAATTAGAGCTGTTGGGGGCAATGGGAGATATTTGGGGTAATTGGAGATGCCAGGGGGTAACGGGAGATATTTGGGGTAATTGGAGATGCCAGGGGCAGTTGGAGGTGGTGGAGGCAACGGGAAATATTGGGGAGCAATGGGAGATACCAGGGGACAACGGGAGATTTTGGGGGTAGTAGGAGATGCCAGGGGGCAAAGGGAGGGGCTGGAGGCACTGGGAGATACCAGGGGCAGATGGAGATGCTGGGGGGCAACTGGAAATGTTGGGGACAACATCCCACCTGGACTCCCACAATCCCTCCATCCCTCCCGGGTCCCCCACAGTCCCCCATCCCTCCCGGGTCCCCCACAGTCCTCCACCCCTCCCCGTGCCCCGCACTCACAGCCAGGAGGGCACAGTCGAGGTTTAGCCCCTGCCCGCAGCCCCGGGCCACCATGAGCGCGGGGCCGAGCCCGCGGTGCCGCAGGGCCGCCAGGGTGAAGAGCAGCAGGTTGAGGGCGGCGAAGCCCCCCAGGCAGCCCAGCTGGCCCCGGTGGTTGTGCCAGTAGCCCCGGGACAGGCAGCGCGGGCGGGGCCGCTCCGGGGGCTCCGGAGGCTTCAGCCAGCTGGCGGCACTGGGAGAACAGGAGGGGAGCTGCCTTCCCGGGAAGGGGGAGCTGGGGCGGGCGTGTGCCCGGGCTGGAACCAGCGTGGGGGCACCCCTGCACCACCCCAGCACCTATCTCTGCATCCCAGCCCAGCATCCGGTGTGGCATCAGCCCTACATCCATCTCAAAACCATCCCTGTATCCATCCCGGCACCATCCCTGCATCCATCCCGGCACCATCCCTGCATCCATCCCGGCACCATCCCTGCATCCATCCCGGCACCGTCCCTGCATCCATCCCGGCACCGTCCCTGCATCCATCCCGGTACCGTCCCTGCATCCATCCCAGCACCATCCCTGCACCCAAGCCCCAGACCCAGTGTGGTATCATCCCTGCCCTCATCCCTGTGTCCAAGTCCCATGCCCATCCCATCACAATCCCAAACCCATCCCAACACCATCCCCTCTCCCATCCCTGAATCCAAGACCAGCACCTGGCTTGGCATTATCCCAGCACCCATCCCAACATCCAAACCCATTCCAACATCCCAACACCATCTCAACACCATCCCAACATCCAAACCCCCATCCCAACACCACCCTTGCATTAAAGCCCAAGGCTCCCAAGTTGCTCCCAGTGCCAGCCAAGCCCTGCCCAGTTTGCCCCCCCCGAGAGCCTCGACAGGAGCAGAAATCGCCCAGTTTTCCTCCAGGCAGGAGGAAAAAGGTGCTCCCCGGGGAGGGTCTCCCAGCTGGAGGGTCCCACCTGATGGTCAGGTTCTCCATGAGCTCTGGGAAGGCCTCCAGCTGCTCCCGGAGCTCCGGGAAGGTGATGGAGCCGCTGTGGTCCCTGTCAGCCGCCTCCAGGAGGGCTCTGGTGAGGTCCCCCAGGCGCTCCTCGGGCAGGGACACGGAGCTCTCCCGGAGGCACCAGCGCAGCACCAACTGCAGCTCCTCTGCCTCGATGGAGCCGCTGCCTGGGGGGGGTCGCGTTGGACACTGGGGAAAATTCCTTCGTGGAAAGGGTGGTCAGGCAGTAGAACATCCTGCCCAGGGCAGGGGTGGGATCCCCACCCCCTGGAGGGGTTTAAAAGCCCTGTGGATGTGGCACTTGGGGATGTGGTTAGTGGTGGCCTTGGCAGTGCTGGGGGAGGTTGGGCTTGATCTCAAAGGACTTTTCCAACCAAAATGATCCTACAGGTCCATGAAACCGGGATGGGGAGTTGGTGTTTGAGCAGAGCAGAGCCCACTCCTCTCCCTGGCTGAGGGTGAAAGCACTCCATGGGAATTCCCGACATGTGGCCAATTTAATTGTTGGCTTTCAGATGGATTTTTGATGTTCTCACCATGGAATGATGATCCCAGACAGACACGAAGCTCCAGCAGTGCAGACCCCCCGCCAGCCCTTGGCTCTGCTCAGAGCAGAGCCCTCCCACCTTCCAAATCCCAACTTTATCCCAGAAAACCACGTCTCAGTGTGTTTTCCCTCGTCTCACCGTCCACGTCGTAGACCTGGAAGAGGAAGCTGAGCTTGTCCTCCTGGTCCCCGTGCACGAGCAGCCTCAGGGCCCTCAGCAGCTCCTCCAGGCTGATGGTGCCGCTGCCGTCGGCGTCGAACAGGGCGAAGAACCTCTCGGCAAAGAAGGACTGTGGGAGCACAACAGGAGCTGGGATGATCCCAAGTCATGGGATTGTGGAATTCCTGGCTCGGAAGGACCGTAAAGCTCATCTTGTTCCACCCCCTCTCACAGACAAGGACATCTTCCACCACAGCAGGTTGCCCCAACCTGGCCTTGGACACTTCCAGGGATCCAGGGGCAGCCACAGCTTCTCCGGGAATTTCATTCCAGTCCTTCACCAACTTCACAGGGAAGAATTCCTTCCCAATATCCCACCTAACCCTGCCCTCTGGCACCTTGTTCCAACCCCCTGCCATGGGCAGAGACACCTTTCCCTGGAGCAGGTTTTGTGACCACCCTGCATAGGGTATAACATCCCCCATCCTGGGGGACCCCTCACCTCCTTCACTTGCAGGGCACTTTTGAACTCTTCCAGGCTGATTTCCTTGTCCTTCCCAGCGATGCTCCCGAACTGCTTCGTCACCCAGCGCAGCCACTCGGAATCCTCCACCGTGCCCATGGTGCTGCACCTGTGGGAGGTGACATTCCAAGCCCTGCATCCCTCCAAATCCACCTTGTCCGTGCTCCTGCTGTGCTTCCAGCCCCTCCAGCCTCGTGCTGCTGAGCAGAGCAGGGGCTGCTCTCTGGGAAACCGGGCTCTCAAAATTAGGGAAATCCGGGGCTGGAGAGCCCGGTTTCCCAGACTGACCCATTCCCAGAGTCCTTCAGCTCCCAGGGACAGGGAGGTGCTGCTCCTCTGCTGAGCTGGGCTGGAAGGAGGGTGATGGCAGCAAGGTTTTGGGGTTTGGGGCTTCCTTTTGCCAGCAAAACCAGAGCAGGGAGACGGGAATCTTTGCTCTCCACAGGCGCTCGTCCCTCCCTCCCCTTCCCTCTCCTCCCTGGATTGTCCTCACCTCCCTCCTCCTGCTCCCTCCTTGCCTTCCCACCCCCTGTCCCCCCTCCATCCTCTTTTCCAGACCTCCACAATTCCTCAAATCCCCCCTGCTCACACCAGATCCAGCAGCAGCCCTCCAACAGTCCCAAATCACCGCAGGATCTTGTTATCTTGAGAAACCAAAGGAAAATCCACACGGAGCTGCCGCGTTCAACGAGCCTTTTCCCAGCTCCAACCCCTTCTGTTCACCCTAAGTGGCTCCTGGGGGCACCAAAGGGGTCCTGGCAGAGGGACACGGTGTTCCTGAAGAGGACAGGCAGGGATGGAGCAGATTTGGGATGTACAGCTGGGACAAGGCACTGGTCGCTCCCAGCCCTCTCCCACCTCATTCCCGTTGTCCCTCCTGTCCTACAGCCACACACCAGGTCCCTGCTGCATCCTGGCTCTTCCAGCTGATCCCAGCTCTTGGATGTTCCTCCTGCAGTGTCCTTGATTTCACATTCCTTGCCCCACTGAGCCCCTTGCCCTTGGGAATTGTGTCCTGCCAAACCCACATGGCCTCGGATCCGGCGGCGCTTCCGTCACCATTCACGGCCCGTCAGGAACACACGGGGAAGTGTCTTTTCCATACTGCCACCTTTATTCCTTCCTGAACAGATCCTGCTTGTGCAGCTCTAAACTGGGACTCCTCTGGGGGAGGAGGTTGCCATGGGAATGTCAGGACCAGAAACCAGGTAGTAAAACATTCCTGCTCCGCCGCCGCTGTCACAGAGCGCCGGGCAGGGAAGGCAGGAGAGGGTTGTGCAGAGGCAGAGCTGGAGCTGAGGCAGCTGATCCTGGCTGGAAAACTCCCTCCCTCTCCCTGCCTGCTTGTTTCTTGGGAAGTTGGATGAGCTTTGGATCAAATGTTCCCCCCTGGCTGCACAGGAAGGGCAGGGATGGCTCAGCTCCCCCATGGACACACTGCCCAGGGAGCAGGGCCTGTGCTGCTCTGACCTGATCCCAGAGAATCCCGGAGTGGTTTGGGCTGGGAGGGACCTTAAGCAGGTCCTGGATGGGCAGGGACACCTTCCACCAGCCCAGGTTGCTCCAAGCCCCAGCCAACCTGGCCTTGGACACTTCCAGGGATCCAGGGGCAGCCACAGCTTCTCTGGGCAACCTGTGCCAGGGCCTGCCCCCCCTCACAGCCAGGAATTCCTTCCCAATATCCCACCTAACCCTGCCCTCTGGCAGTGGGAAGCCATTCCTTTGTCCTGTCCCTCCATCCCTTGTCCCCAGTCCCTCTCCAGCT
The DNA here is from genome assembly GCF_003984885.1 of Neopelma chrysocephalum. Lineage (NCBI taxonomy): Eukaryota > Metazoa > Chordata > Aves > Passeriformes > Pipridae > Neopelma > Neopelma chrysocephalum. Next base: position 14,195,884 of record NW_020897736.1, on the reverse strand, counting down.
CTCCTGGAGCCCCTTCAGGCCCTGGAAGGGGCTCTCAGCTCTCCCTGGATCCTTCTCTTTTCCAGGTGAACCCCCCCAGCTCTCCCAGCCTGGCTCCAGAGGGTCTCCAGCCCTTGGAGTATCTCCATGACCTCCTTTGGATCTGCTCCAGCAGCTCCACGTCCTTTGGATGTTGCTCCCAGGGCTGGAGGCAGCTCTGCAGGGGGGTCTCCCCTGAGGGGCACAGGGGGACAATCCCCCCTTTCCTGCTGCTCCCCCATTTCCCGGGATCTCCGTGTTCCTTCTCCACTGGGTGTGTTTTACCTTTTCCTCCTGGGATCCATCCCACAAATCCTGACTGGAGCCAAAGCTGCTCATTCAGCACCCACAGAAATTCATTTTTAAACAATCCAAGGTCATGGAATTATTTACTTGGGAAAGGGGAGAGCAGAAGATGAAAAACCTTGTAGTATGGGCTGGATCTGATGGACTCGACCCCCTCTGTCCTCAGGGTGTTCCCATTACACTGGGGATCTAAAATAAAATAGAAATAAAGAAATATAATAGAAATCAATAAGTAAAATACAAATAAAATAGAAATCAATAAGTAAAATACAAATAAAGAAATAAAAT
>NW_020897736.1:14157657-14195262 GCF_003984885.1 Neopelma chrysocephalum | reverse complement strand
AGTAAAATACAAATAAAGAAATAAAATAGAAATCAATAAGTAAAATAGAAATCAATTGCTAATATGACTTAAAATCTACATAATCTCAGAATTGTCTAAATAATTCTTCCCCAGGACAATTTGGTGTCTCTCTCACGTTAAAAACACCTCCAAACCCATCAGGATTTGAGGGCTCCGCTCCATCTCTTCCCTTAAAATAAACAAAAAATGGTCACTTTTTAATCCCACAAACTGCACTCAACCATAACTGAATTATGTTTTAATATTTAAATAATACAGGAAGTGGCAAAACCATCTTTAGGTTGCAATCATATGAAAAGTTGACAAAAAATCTGCTTTTGAAGGATCATGTACTGCAACTTTCTTAATATTTAAACTCACCTTAAATCAAGTGTTTGATACTTTTCGTTCCCATTTATTCCAGGAGCTGCTGCTCCTCCTTTGGCCTTGGATCTCAGTGAAAGGATTTTTCCCAAAACGAGGTTCCAGGGACACGAGGTCCCTTTTAAAAGGTTTGAGTTGTTCCCATTAAAGCTTTTCATGTCAAACAACAACAAAAAAAAAAGGGATTTTTCAGATCCATCGAGCAGCACCTGGATGTGACACTTCTGTAATTCCCTGGTTCTGGCACAAAAAGTGGCTTAGAAAGATATTTTTTTCATTAAATATTCGATTTAAATTTCATATTAATTAAATAAATATTAAATATTAAATTTAAATGTAAATTATTTTCTTTACTTGATACCAAAATACCAAGATTTTGCACGTTGTGCTTTTGCTGAACATAATCACGAAATTATTCTAATGATCCATCGTGAAATTAACTGATCATTAAGTGATTATAATTATATTTCATGGAAATACATTTAATTATTCGGTGGAAATATTAATTGGGATATTTACCATTCCTTTTTTTTTTTTTTTTAAGGACATCCCTCAAAGATCTCCCCCTAAATCCATTAATTCCCTCATGGAGAACCTCGTTTTCCTCTTTGGAGCAGCAGTTTGGAGTGGCCAGGCTGGTTCCCTACAAACATCTGGGACACTTTGGAGCATCAGGGGTGGTGGGGGTGGAGAAGGAGGAGATTTTCTGAGCATTGGGATGTTTTCCACGTTTTCAGGCTTTTTTTTTTGGGTGTTTTGAAGCAGAGCAGCATCGATGGGACCATGAGGGGAAGGAAGGGCAGGAGGGTCCTTCCCCAGCTGTTCCCACAGGGAGGGTTTGGAGGGGCTGAAAATGAGGATTGAAAGAGTATTTTAAGTTATGAGTCCATGGAAGTGTCAGAGGAGCAGGGGATGCACTCACCTGGTGCCGGGATATTGGTGAATCCCAGATGGATGGGAAGGGACCTTGAAGATGATCTCATTTTAATCCCCTGCCACGGGCAGGGGCACATTCCACCAGCCCAGGTTGCTCCAAACGCCATCCAACCTGGCCTTAGACACTTCCAGAGGTCCAGGGGCAGCCACAGCTTCTTTGGGAATTCCATTCCAGCACCTCCCCACCCTCACAGTCAAGAATTCCTTCCCAATATCCCATCTAACCCTGCCCTCTGGCAGTGGGAAGCCATTCCCTGTGTCCTGTCCCTCCATCCCTTGTCCCCAGTCCCTCTCCAGCTCTCCTGGAGCCCCTTTAGGCCCTGGAAGGGGCTCTCAGGTCTCCCTGGAGCCTTCTCTTCTCCAGGGGAACCCCCCCAGCTCTCCCAGCCTGGCTCCAGAGGGGGTCCAGCCCTTGGATCACCTTCCTGGAATCTTTTATCCTCTCCATATTTACAGACAATCCGTTAGTTTTGCCCCTCTAGAGGATAACCCTGAATTCCTGAATGGATGAATAATTCAGGAATTCTCCGCCTCACTCCGTTCTTTCCATGCTGGTCTTGAAATCCACACTTTTATGCTCTAATGAACGTTGGGAATGTGCAAGGGATGCCTTCCTTCAGATCCTGCTGGTTTGGAGAAGGTCCTGTTGCTCAGGGTGTGAGTTGTTGGTGTGCCAGGGAAAGTTCTTCCCATGGGATCCAGCAGGAATCTCTGGAGGGGAGGAAGGATGATCCCTCATCACCTGCCAAACACAAACCCCAACTTCAACCACATCAGGCCTTGCAGCTCCTGGGAACAAGGAGATTTATCATCATTACACTGAATTTTGGAGGCTCAAATTCAGGCAAACTCCTAAAAAAACCCTGAGGTGGAAGGAGGGAAATTTGTCAAAGCATTTTGCTTGGAAGGCCTGGAAAATCCCAAGTCAAAGCTCCTGTTTTGAGTAAAGAGGCAACAGAACCAGTCCAAGGAAAAAATCCCAGTAGGAAGAAGTGTCCAAGGCCAGGTTGGACAGGGTTTGGAGCAACCTGGGATAGTGGAAGGTGTCCCTGCCCATGCAAGGAGGTGGAATGAGATGAATTTTAAGGCCCCTTCCCACCCAAACCATTCCAGCATCCCATGATTTGTGAATATATTCTTTACAATACTCACAGCTCATAAATTTCCTGCTCCACGAGCACCATGTGGGAGAAAATGGGCTTTTTTTGAGCTGAAAAACATCAAAATCCAACTTGCAAATGAACATTTTTAACAGAATATTTCATTTACATTTTGCCTTCCCACCTTTTCTCCATGGGGAAAAAATGAGAGCAGGTAGATTTGAAACATCTCCTTGGTCTGCAAGCTGGAATGCAAGGAATATGTGTCTAAAATTCCATATTTTGGAATAGGAATTAATGTGCATTCAGACCTAAAAGCCTCATAGGTGGCCCTACATGATATTCTTTTATTAGTGGATAAATAGGAATAAAGAAGTGTCTTTATTAAAGGTTCCACTGGCAAGTTTTTAAATGGAATTCATACAAGTCTTTCCATACTGGGAACCTCTCAGGAACCTCCCACAGCTGATCCCTCATCCCAGGAATTAATGGAGTTGTAGCTGGTTACTCCATGATTTCCTTCTCTCTTCCCTCAAAGTCTGTTAGAGGATCCAAAGCTTTTTCCCATCATTATCCTGCCTTTTAAAGGGATTGTCCTGCTCAACTTTTCCTTTAGGAAATAAAAGGCTGAATTAGAGCCTGGAGCCGCCTGAAGGTGATTTGAGGCAGCAATTCCAATTTTGCTCTTCATCCAGAGCCTCTGGCTGAGCAGGATCCCGCTGGGAAGTGGATTCTCCCAGCTAAATAAGAAATCCCCTCAGGAATGGTTAAATGGATGCTGGGAGTGAAATGGTTACACAGGATAACAGGTCTGAAATGTGAGGAATGAATTCCCTGGCGTTTAAACCCGACCTGGGATAGTTTTCTTTACAGACTCTCAGAGCACTTGCAGAGCAGGAGCATGTTTGGATGCTCTGGGGAAAACATCCCCACTTTCCCTGTGACCTCTTCCCACCTCCCAGAGCCTTTTCCGTGGGACAGAAACACGAGGAAAAATTACGTGGAGGGGCAAAAATACGTCACTGTGAAAATCAGAGCCGAAAACGTCCCCTTTGCCACGGGAGAGGAGCAGCCCAGAGGTGCCTAGAGGAGGATTCCTGCCCAGCAGGATCCCTGGATTCATCCCGAGGAGGGAGCACATCCAGGCTCGGCTGCTCCCCGGGCTCCCTCTGCCTCAGGAAAAACATCCTGGGAGCGTTTCTATTGAAAGGACAGCGGGAAGGAGATCCAGGAGACATTGGGGGAAAAGCAGGGGGGAAAAAAAAAAACAAAGCAAAGCCCAGGCTGTGGGCACGGGTAGGGCTGGAAATCCGCAGCGAATCCCGGCTGTGCAGGCGCAGAGCTGCTCCCACCCGAGCTATTCCTGGCCTTGGGAAGGAATCCTCCAGAGGGAGGCACAAAATTGGTTAAAGGGGGTGGTTTTTTTTCCTCCTTTCAACCCGATTGCACCAAAAGACCGAGGGAACCATTCCACGAAGAAAAATAGGAATTAGAGAGCTTGGAGGGATATTGGGAGGGAAAAGGAGGAAACGAAGAGGGAAAAGAGCAGCAAAGTGAGCGAGGGGGGAGCTGCTGCCCTGGGAGCTTCGGGGAGGGATGAATCCACCTGTCAGAGGGATTTTGGGAAAGCCAGGAGGGCTTTAGGGATGAAAGGGAGAGGGAGAGCAGGGCTGAGGGACAAGGGGGTCACCCCACAAGGTCACGGAGCCGTCGGAATCAGCACTTCCCAGTTCCTGCCCAGCCACCAGATACAGAAATACTGTAAATATTTAATTACAGCAGCACCAGCACTGCTTGTGCAGGGAAGGAGGGAAATCTTGGGAAAGGGGGAGGTTATTTTAAGCCCTTTCAAAAGGAAATCCCGGGGGGAAATTGCTTTCCCCCCCCCAGATTATAACCAAATTTGCGATATCCAGAATTTATTATCCACAATTTGACAGGACATTTTAAATATATTATTAGAGCCGTGATTTCACACTCTGCAGCTGGTTATGGATGTGGCAGTCCCACAAAAAACAATGGAAAGGCACGTGTGAAAACAGGATTTCTGTTTCAGGATCTTTCTGGTTTGTTTTTAAAAGCAAAAATCACCTGAATTAGGAGGAAAAGTGTAAAATGAGGTGGGAAAGGCAAACCAGAACAGGCTGTCTTTTCCCAGGGAAAAAGAAGGAAAGGGAAGGAGAGGAAACGGGAAAAAAGCAAAAAAAAATCAAGATTTTACCTTTTTTGCCCCTCAAACATCAAACATATAATTAAAAAAAAAAAACAACAAAACCAAAAAGCAAAACAAAACAAAAAAAACCCAAACCAAACCAACCAAACAAATAAAAAAACACCAAAAAAACCAAACAGATGTTTTGATATGAAATTTTTACTGAAACATTTCTGCCCATTCCAGTCTTGTCCCTAAACTAAACCAGTTAGAGCTCAATCCCAATCCAAATCAGTGATAACTTAGTCCTAAACCAAATCAGTGAGAACTTAGTCTCAATCCAAATCAGAGAGAACTGGATCTCAGTTCAAATCAGTGAGAAGTTGATATGAAATAAATCAGTGAGAACTTGATCCTAAATTAAATCAGTGATAACCTGATCCTAGATGAAATCAGTGATAGCCTGGTGCTAAACAAATCAGTGATAACTTGGTCCTAAATTAAATCAGTGATAACTTGATCCCAAATTAAATCAATGAAGAACTTGATCCCAAATTAAATCAGTGATAACTTAGCCCTAAACCAAATCATTGAGAACTTGGTCTCAATCCAAATCAGTGACAACCCAGTCCCAGTCTAAATCAGAGAAAACTGGAGTTCAATTCAAATCAGTGAGAAGTTGATATGAAATAAATCAGTGAGAACTTGATCCCAAATTAAATCAGTGAGAACTTGATCCTAAATTAAATCAGTGATAACTTGATCCCAAATTAAATCAGTGGAGAACTTGATCCTAAATCAAATCAGTGAGAACTTGGTCTCAATCCAAATCAGAGAGAACTGGATCTCAAATCAAATCAGTGAGATATCGATATGAAATAAATCAGTGAGAACTTGATCCTAAATAAAATCAGTGATAACTTGATCCTAAATTAAATCAGTGACAATTTGATCCGAGATGAAATCGGTGATAACTTGGTGCTAAACAAATCAGTGACAACTCGATCCCAACCCAGATCAGCAAGTCCTCGATCCCAAAACATTCCTCCCCCTGCAAAACTCTCGGAGTGGAGGCGGCTCCACCCCAGACAAAAGACTGGAGTTTTTACTGCATTCCCTTCCAGCTAAATTCCCTGGATTTGAGGGAATTGGCAGCTGGGGCTCTGAGCAACCTCCCAGCCCAGTGAGAGCCCAGCTCAAAGGTGGCTCATCCCTTTAAAGCCAGTCCCAGCCGATGGATCGGGGCTGACACCGTCAGGTGGCTGCAGCAGGAGCAGGGCACAATTCCCAAGGGCTGGAGGGAGCTGGTGCAGGGTTTGTGGAATGGGAAAGCAGGAGGAACAGCCTGATTTGGATATTTGATGCTGGGAATGCCAGGCTGTCCTGTTCCCTCTGCATGGGGAGAGCAGGGAGATTAGGGAATGGACAGAAGGAGTCCTGGAGCCCCTTCCAGGGCCTAAAGGGGCTCCAGGAGAGCTGGAGAGGGACTGGGGACAAGGGATGGAGGGACGGGACACAGGGAATGGCTTCCCACTGCCAGAGGGCAGGGAAAGATGGGATAGTGGGAAGAAATTATTCCCTGTGAGGGTGGGGAGGCCCTGGAATAGAATTCCCAGAGAAGCTGTGGCTGCCCCTGGATCCCTGGAAGTGTCCAAGGCCGGGCTGGAGCAACCTGGGCTGGTGGAAAGTGTCCCTGTCCCTGGCAGGGATGATCTTTAAGGTCCCTCCCAACCCAAACCATTCCAGGATCCCACGATTTATGGAACACATCCCATCTTCAATCATTATTAGCAAAAGGGTTTCTCCACACACAGATCCCGTACCCACACAAATAACCACGTTTGTTTGGAAACAAATAAAGCCAATTCCCAGAGCTCGGTGCCTCTCAGGGTAATTATATCAGCACACACTCCCTGCTCCAGTTCCTGAAATCACTTCACTCCGAGGCTGAAACGAATCCATAATTGTGCCTGAAGCAGCTCCACGTTTGACAAACATATGCCTGACATTTTCCAAGTGCGAGTAAAGAGCACGTTCAGATGAGCCCCTCGGAGATCTCGGCTCTAAATCGGGAAATCCGAGCTAACAGGAACAAGGAGATGCCACCAAGGCCCAGGGAACACTTCCAGGCCTCCACGGTTCGCCTGCACTTGGAATTCCCTGCAGCTCTCCCTGGGCTTGGTGTCACCGAGGGATTGGTGCTGATAAACACAGGGATTTGTCAGGAAACAAGGGATATTTGGGGGTTCTGGATTTGTCTGGGACACAGGGAGTTCAGAGGCAGGCAGGAATTCCCCCCCACAGGGGTATCTCATCCTAAATCCTGGGAATTGTACAAACTACACTCTTGGAGAGCCTGCTTTGGCCAGAACTGAGGGAAGAAGTGGAAGAATGGAATAAAGGTTCCAGAACTGTGACAGGAGAGGGGACAGACACACCCAGGACCTGGCAGGGCTGCCAAGCCAAGGGACACGTTGGTCCCATATTCCCAAAGGATGCTGCGGCCCTGCAGGTGTCCTGGGGGTCTTTTCTCCTCAGAAATATCTGGCTTAAAACATTCCTGGAGTTTGGAACCCCCTGGTCACCTCATGGTGGTTGAGGAGGGTGGGAAAAGTGTCAGATAAAATGTCCTCTCTTGAAAGGGAGCTCTGGGAGCGACTGTGGGAAGTCAAAACTCGGGTCATGGGATAGTTTGATCCTAAATAAAATCAGTGATAACTTGATCCTAGATGAAATCAGTGATAACTTGGTGCTAAACAAATCAGTGACAACTCGATCCCAACCCAGATCAGTGAGTCTGAATTGAGTGACTGGAATTGAGATCCAGTTCTTTTTGATTTGGACTGGGACTGAGTTGTCACTGATTTGGATTGAGACCAAGTTCTCACTGATTTGGTTCAGGATTAAGTTATCACTAATTTAATTTAGGATCAGGTTATCACTGATTTATTTCATATCAACTTCTCACTGATTTGAATTGAGATCCAGTTTTCTCTGATTTGGATTGGGACTAGGATGTCACTGGTTTGGTTTAGGATCAAATTCTCAAGTTCTCACTGATTTAATTTAGGATCCCACCCCCTGCCACAGGCAGGGACACCTTCCACTAGCCCAGGTTGCTCCAGCCCGGCCTTGGACACTTCCAGGGATCCAGGGGCAGCCACAGCTTCTCTGGGAATTCTATTTCAGGGCCTCCCCACCCTCCTAGGGAAGAATCCCTTCCAATATCCCATCTCTCCCTGCCCTCTGGCAGTGGGAAGCCATTCCCTGTGTCCTGTCCCTCCATCCCTTGTCCCAAGTCCCTCTCCAGCTCTCCTGGAGCCCCTTTGGGCCCTGGAAGGGGCTCCAAGGTCTCTAAACCTTGGCACAGTCCTGGGCAACCTGTCCCTGCTTCAGCAGAGGGGTTGGAATAGTTGATTCCAAGTGATCCAATCCCTTCCAACTGAAATGCTGCTGCCACCAGTCCTGTCCCCGAGTTTTGTGCAACTCCAAAACCCCTGGAAGCCTCTGGGCAACACCAGCATCCCATGGAACCCACACAGAGCCGAAGGGAAAGTCAGGCAGCTCCAAGGAAATATTTCCAACGGATTCTTTTGGGGCAAAGACTTAAAAAGGGGGGGTTTGGGGGATTTTTTTTCCCAGGTTGTGAATTTTCCTGCCAAAGCCATCAGCAGCTACACGTTGGTTAAAAGGAAAAGGCTGTTCCTGCCTGCTGAGCTCTTCCTCTGGCTGCTGAGGGCTCCTCTCCTGGGGGTGCCCCGGCTCAGGATCCGAGAGCAAAACTCCCCGTGCAAAGGAAATTGCTTTGCTACAGGTGGCTCCAAATTAGCTGCTTTCTATTTATGTTCATTAATTCGAATACCTGGGGAGAGAGGGCTGGTGCTTGAGACTTCAAATCCCTGCTTTTTCCAGCCAGGCTTTCCTGAGCTGCCAGCTCTTCCCCCTCCATGGGGGACCCACAGACAAAGAAATAGGAAATAAATATTAAAATAATACAAAATAAATGAGAGATAAAGAGGATTTCTTTTCCATCCTGCTTTTTAGGCATCACTGAGAATATTTTTGAAGGAAATAACATTACAAACCAGCTCTCCCTGCTCTGCTCCATGCGGGAACAGCAGCTTTCTGAGCAATATCCATCACTCACGGAGAAATGGGAGCTGGAAAAATAACAAAAACCGGGAAGAAAATGATTTTAGAAGGAACAAAACCATCCCAAAGTTTCCTCCTTACCTGATTTCAATCCCTCCCCAACTCACCCAGCTCCAGGTTATTAAACAGGCAGAGGATCAGCTTTGGCCCCCTGTGGATATCAGAACATCTGAGGGGAAATTAGGGAAATGATCCCATTTTATTCAGCAGTCCAAGTTGATTTTAACGTTGGAAGGGAACTCCTGCCTTCCAGTCCCACCAGTTCTCCCGGGATCTCCACCCCAGGAAAGCTGCTGGGCGAGGCATTGAGTGACATCACCTCTTCCCAATGAAATGCTGCTCCAGGACTGGATCCTCAGCATTCCTGGGCAGCTCCTCCTCAGGGTGTTCCCTGGGGATTCGAGGAGCTCATTAATGCTTCCTCAGGTATTCCATCTACCCTGGTAACCCCTTTTGGGGACACAGAGCTCGGTGCTCCACATAAATCCTTCCATCCCTCTGCTCCCTTCTGCTCCTGTTTCAGTGCTGTGGATCCTCACTCCTGACATTCCCAAACTTTTTTTGCCTCTGTCTCCAAAAAAGAAGCATCAGGGGCACAGAAAACTTTGTACAAGACAATTCTAAATAATTTAACTTTGGGATTTCCTAACAAAACATTAAATAACGGAGATCACAGGGCACTGACACCAAGAAATTTCAATCCCAAAACTTTAGGAACAGATTTATATAAAATAATGTTCAAGACAGCCAGAAACACCTTTCTTGTATGCAAATCCCACAGAATATAAATCCTTCCTGGTCCGAGCTCGTGTGCAGTAAAATCTGACCTTATTATTTAATCCCACTGCTTAAAATCAAGTTTAACTAAGCTGAGCTCCCTGTACACAACCAACCAAATCCAACCTGCTCTGGGGCTGGGTGTTTACTAAATGCACAAAAAGATTAACAGAGAAATCCAGGGATGCAGAATTCCAGAGCCAGAAACACCCGACAAGACCCTGGAAAGTGCAGTGGATGGGGCCAGAAAAGCATCGCTGCTGCCAAAGTGCTGCTCTGACACATTGTTTTGTTGGGCAACAAGTTAAAAGCACTTGGACACAGCTGATGTTCAGCAGGGCCACAGCACCCACACGGAGAGCCCGGGCTGCTGCTGCTCTGGGAATGTTTGGAGCTGGAGAACAGGCACTGGTTTGGTGTCAGTGGAAGCAGGAATAAAAGGCGAGGTGAGGAATGTTGTGGCAGTTCAGGTGAGATGATGTCCAGGGATCAGGGAATCCTGGAGTGGTTTGGGTTGGGAGGGACCTTAAGGATGATATAATTCCATGATTCCACCCCCTGCCATGGGAAGGGACACCTTCCACTAGCCCAGGTTGCTCCAGCCTGGCCTTGGACACTTCCAGGGGTGGGGCAGTCACAGCTTCGCTGGGAATTCTATTCCAGGGCCTCCCCACCCTCACATCATGAATTCCTTCCCAATATCCCATCTCTCCCTGCCCTCTGGCAGCAGTGGGAAGCCATTCCCTGTGTCCTGTCCCTCCAGGCCCTTGTCCCAAGTCCCTCTCCATCAGGACACCATAGAATAGAATCATGGAATAGAAAAGGCAATGGAAGAGGCAAGAGTAGAACAGAGATCGGGAGGCCCAAAGCAGCAGGATGATCCCAGGGGCACACCAAGAAATAGCTGGAGACTTTTCCATCATCCCAGTGAAGGGAAACCAAGGGATTTTTGGTAGAAGGGGTCTTTGAGCACAGACTGAAAACCAACCACCACGTGGCGAGGAAACATCTGGGGAGGGGAAAAGGAACTGGTGGCAACCAGCAAGATGACAAATTGCTGCTTTCAGCCAGTGGGAAATCCTGCCCCTGTTCCTGGGGAATAATAATAATAAAAATAATAATAATAATAATAAACACGGGGCCCTTGGCTTTGCAGGCCATCATTTCAGAGCAGTGTCAAGGGATTGAAGGAAATCAGCCACCACAAACTCTTCTGCTCCGAGAGAAAGCTCAGGGTTGGACTCGGAAAATCAGCTGGGTTGTGAATCATCTCCAGCCACTCCTCCTCTGTGAGTGGCTGTCACACGATCCAGTGTCTCAGGACAGAAGGGGTGACTGAGCCATCCCTGGGCTCAAACACGTTCATCATGGAATATCCTGGGTGGGAAGGGACTCACAAGGGTCATCCAGTCCAACTCCTGGCCCAGCACAGACACCCCAAGAATCCCCCCTGTCCCTCCTGGAGCTCTGGCAGCCTTGGGGCTGTGCCCACTGCCCTGGGGAGCCTGGGCAACCACCCTCTGGGGGAAGAACCTTTCCCTGAGATCCAACCTGACTCTGCCCTGGCACAGCTCCAGCCCTTCCCTGGATCCTGTCACTGGTTCACAGCACTCACCAGCCTTGCCCACAGAAAACACCAACACTTCCCATTTTCCCAGGAGCCCATTCTCACCTGCAGCTCCATGGAATGAAGCTGCAGCACCACACAACCCTCCAGCAGTGACGTGGGGTGACCCCAGGGAATTCCCAACCACTTCCCGCTACCTGGAGGCTGGAAGATGCCAATCCCAGCATCGTTGGGATGCTCCTCCACGATCAGAGCCCAGTGTTTTGTTCAGCTCCCAGAACTCAGCTGTGGCACCTCAACTGCTCTGATGGAACTGTTGGATCTCAGCTGCTCCCTCCTGGTTTGCACAGTTCCCTCTGCCAGGCAAAGCCTGGAGACTTCCTTTGGGAATGGGAAGTGGAAGAGGGCAGGGACAACAAATGATCTGGCTGGAACCCAGGGAATAACAACTGTGGGATGTGTTCCACTGGAGCAGCACTGGGAGCTGGGGCTCAGCAAGGCCTCCCTTTCCCGGGGGGGACATGGATCCTATTCCATAAGGAGGTGGAGACCCACACCCCACAAATGAAGGAAAACTGAATGGTACTTATCCAAGAATGGTTTGGGTTGGGAGGGACCTTAAAGATGATATAATTCCATAATTCCATCCCCTGCCATGGGCAGGGACACCTCCCACTAGCCCAGGTTGCTCCAACCTGGCCTTGGACACTTCCAGGGATGGGGCAGCCACAGCTTCTCTGGGAATTCTATTCCAGGGCCTCCCCACCCTCACAGCCAACAATTCCTTCCTACTATCCCATCTAACCCTGCCCTCTGGCAGTGGGAAACCATTTCCCCTTGTCCTGTCTCTCCAAGCCCTCGTCCAAAATCCCTGTCCCTCTCTCCTTATCCAAGTCCTCCCTCACTCCTGCAACCACCTCTGCTAGCAGACATGGAACATTCCGGAATTACACCTTTGGAATTACACCTGCAGAATTCCTGCTTTTGCCACCCAGAAGCTCCAAACCCACCTGGGAGGGAAAACACTACGCCGTGACCACAGGAGGAGCAGCATTCCCTGATTATTTCCAGGAGATTTATTTAATTACATCGGAATTAAATGCCAGATCTCAAATGCTGATGTTTCCCAGCAGCTTCTGCTGAAACTTCCTGGTTCCTCTTTGCTCCCAGAGCAGAAGTGGAGCTAAAAGAACCCATGGAAACAGCACCACTAACTCTGCTTTCAAATTAATTGGAGTTTGATCAAAACCTCTGTGCCACACAACTTGCTTCCTTCTCCCTTCAGTCTGTCTCTGATCAAGTACCTGCATATTTTACCTTCAATTTGCAATTTATTTTGCCTTTTATTCCTCCATGTCTTGAAAAAAGCCACATTTCATTTTATAGTTGGGCTGCAAACTGGCAGAAGATCCCACACATCTGCAGACTGAGTGTCCAAGGAGCACCAAATCCCTCAGGGGGAGCAAGGAAAGGCAACTCTGCCGTCAGGAATTCCAAGTTCTGGCCAGTCCAGGTGTCCCACGTGGTGAATTCATCACTCACCTCAACCTTCTCACCTAAAATGGGCACAAATATCCTCTGAATTCTGCATCTCACAGACTTCACCCAACCTTATGAATGATCCCACAAACATTCCCGTTGCCAAAATCCTCTCTCAGGGTGCTGGATACAACAGGAATTTCATATCCCATTGTTTGTGCAATTAGGAAAAAAAAAACACTGGATGTCCAACACCCCAGACCTTCGTGTTAAGCAGGAAAACGAAGCCACAGAGAAACTAAAGGATTATTAAACTCTATTTATTAACCTACTTTGGAGACTGTGAGGACCCAATTGTTGAGGAAAAACACTCTGGGATGAGCTGAGCTCTTTTTTAAACCTGCTGAAACAGTGGGTTTCATTTTAGAACTATTTTTAATTGACTTAAAAAAATGATTTAAAATTTTTAAAATAATCAGTTTTCACCCTGCTTTCGTCTAGTAAAGTTAATCCTGTAGTAGGATTGGTGTAGGACTTTTTGCCTGAATTTAAATGGGTAGGAATCCACTGTGGCCAACAAGAGCTGGAATTTGCACTTTGAGTGCTAAAAAAGTGAGGTTTGATGACACATTAGTGAGAGAAAACAATAGTCTGGGGTTAGTATTTCACAAGCCCCCAGTTCCCAGTAAAAGATTTTAACTAGAAATGTATATTAAAAGGAAGTAGAATATTCCTTGTCCCTTCTCCCCCCAAATTTTTAAAGAGCTCTTCACTCATTTTGCATCAAATCTAAAATGCTCCATTCCACATAATTGGAAATAAATATCAACAGATAAAAATTGTGACCTAAAATTAAGGAATACCAAAGTATTATCAGAGGTTGAAAAGTCCTATTTATTATAGGACTGAAAGAAATGATTCCTGAAATAAAACCTTGTGGAATGAGGGGTACAAATAAAAGGGGTGTGTGTTGGAGGGGTTGGATTTCTGCTCGAATTCCACGGGATTTATCCCAGTACCTCAGTCCCTTTACATCCCTGCCATTCACTGGTGTTTACAGAGGACACAAACCCACCTGGGATTCCAAGATTCTCCCAGCCTGGACAAGTGAGGGGATCCTGGGAGCAGGATCTGTGTCTGTGCCCGGGGTGGAGGTGGCGGTGCCCGGAGGTGACTCCAACGTTCCTCCCACCTTTCCCCTGACGCTCCTCTGGCCACTAGGGACTTTTTTAGCCCTGGCAGAGGTTCCCACAGCAGCTGCAGCCCTAATTACCCCAGGAGCTATCCCATGAATCACATTCCTCTGGAAATCCCTGCCCAAGAACTGTCCTCACTTTCATCTCCTCCGCTCCAACTGGCCCACTTGGAAGCTCCCGCATCCGGCGCTGCACGCGCCGTGCAAGGAGCTCTTCCCGCTGCTCCGGGGGGTCCCAGAGCTGGGAATTCCTTCTGCTGCATCCCAACCTGCAAAGGGGAAAACCCATGAGGACGTTCCCTGTTTGGTTTTCCCTGGCAAAGAGCAAACAGGTGGGTAAAGATTCCTAAAAGGAAAACCTGCCTTCGCACTCTGGTCGCTTCAAGTCGCTCAGGGAAACTGCCGTAAAAACCAACTAAACGCCTCTGGATTTATCCCAACGTGCACAGAATTCCCAAATTTCCTATTTTAATTCATCTTCCAAGTGTCTCTTGTCCTCTTCAGGAACAGCCCAGCCAATCCTGCAAACTCCCTGAAATAAACTTCACTTTCTACACTTGATTTTTGACACCGTTCTTGTATCCACCTGTTTTCCACCTTGGTTACAAAACACACCAACACACGGTTTGAGCTTTTCATTTGTCTGTAACTGCCTGATTTTGTCCTAAAAACTGACTTTTTTCATTCCTACCTCTGATTCTGGGCTTTATTCTGCTGAGCTTACCCTCTTTTTTCAGGAATTTTCTCAGGATCTCTGAAGTTCTTTTCCTCCTTCCGTGTTGACACACTCGTAGATTTATGACAGGCTTAAAAAACCCCCAAAAACCTGATTTTCCACCCTCTCACAGGTCTAACAAGTTCTTTTATTTTGATTCCCTACAAACCAGTCAGTAAAGCTGCATCAGCTGCTCATTTCACTTCCAAGTTGTGCTATTTTTTTCTTCTCTTTCATGTTTTACACACATTTTCCCCCAAATTATCCTGAAGATTTATCCAGCAATTGAGCTAATCCCTAATTTTTTTTTGTCTTTAATGAGATCTTATCAAAGTTTTTAAGTTGATCGTGGGCAGGACAAGCAACAGCAGTAAAAAAATACTGAATATTGTTACAAAACTAGTAATATTCAAACCTCATCTTAACAAGTCTTAGAAGGAAACATAAAATATATTTAACAAAGGGGGAAAAAAAAAGGGAAATAATACCTATATTTCACTCTGAGGGAAAAAAGGTAGTTTTTGAGACATCCCAGAATTATTTCTCTCTTTTTCTCCCTGTTTTCTACCTTCAAGCAGCTCCTTCCCCTTGCACACGTTGCTTTAAATCCCCTTTTCTTCATTTCTTGTCCGAGTTTCCTGGTTGAGCATCAACTTCCCACCTGAAATGCTGCTCAAAACAGATTTTAAGGATCTCAAAGCACAAACTGGTGTTGTAAAAAAACCTATATCGTTTCCCAGTGCTCATTTTTGTCCCTTTGCCACAGAATTCCTGGATCCCAGTGATTAATACTGGTCTAAATTCTCCGTACTGACCATCTTCCAGCTCTGCTGAGGGGAGAGGGGAAGAGGGAGGGTTTAAGAAGGGAGTTTTCCCTGTGCCATTCCCAGATTTGCATACAAAGCAGGGAATGAGGAAGATGTTGCCCCAAACATGAAGGAATGTATTGTGTGGAGGCAGCAGGGACAAACAGGACCCCACTGAGACACAAAGGGGTATTATAAGGCACAAAAAAACAACCAGCAGCTCCTTCCAGCAAATGCTCACCAATCCAGGGATTTTACAGACACAGAATCCAGGAGGATTCCACATGGGATGAGCATCTTAATGTATAGGAGCCTCCATATGGAATCAGGGAAATGTGGGGCTGCAGGAGTCCTGTGGAAAACAAACAAGGGAAAAAGCCTCCAAGGATTCTTGTCAACAACAAAAAAAACCTCCAACAATTCCTGTTCAAAACAAACAAGAAATAAAAGAAATAAAACAAACAAGAAATAAAAGAAATAAAACAAACAAGAAATAAACCCAACAAACTTCCTGTTTAAAAACCCAAGAAAAAACAACAACCAAACAATTCCTGTTAAAAAACAAACAGGGAAAAAAAAAACCCAAAAGCAAGTGAATGATCCACAGCAAAATACAAACTGGGGATAAAATCAACGGATTGCCCAAAATGTTGTTATTTAAATGTTTTTTAAAGCTGGATCAGGAAAGACCTGAGAGGTGAAAACACAGCAGCACATGAAAATGCACCTCAGGCTCAGCCAGGCCTCAAGAGTTCCTCTAAAGAGTGTTTTAATATTTCATTTAATATTAAAGCATGTGTAGAACTTCCTTTTCACATAATTAACAACAAATTACTCTGAGCGATGAAGAAATTGGAGGGATATGTGAACTGTGTCCAAAAATGCAACACGAACTGATTACTCACAACGTTCATGTCTTTGTACTTGAGCTTTCAAACCCAGAGTGCACAGAGAGAAATGGAGAATATTTTAATCTTCCAGGGATGCCACAGAGCAGCTCCCACCACAGTAAGCAGGGCTCAGACAGCTTTTCCTGCTCCACTCCTTTAAGGATTCCAGGAGGGATTCCACACCCACCGCGTCAGCACACGGAGAACAAAACCCTCAAATTTAAGTGACACAATCACATCCATTTTTAAAGCTCTTTGACTTTCTTTTTTGTAGCCTAAAAGTATGATAGGCCCAGTGACGAGATTTTTTTTTCTTAAGAAAAAGCTGCACTCTGCACAAATGTTATTTAAAATTTATTTCCAGTTTGATAGGATGCTCAAGATATTTATCCTGCCAAACATTTCCATTTATTTTTAGTTCCCAGACTCCCCAGCAACGTGCACGTGAAAAGGGCAGAGGGACAACCAACAAGTTTTAAAGACTTAATTTTGACTTTGAACTTGGAATAAATTCCCCCCAGCAGTTCGTAGGGGGGCATTTCATACAACTTTAAATAATTAGAGCGTTGTTTTCTTCTGAGAAAACAAAGGGAAAAGCCTGTCTGTACTCCCAGAAACTCCTTGTTGGAGTATATACTTATAAACAGTTTGTTGCCATGATAAAAGTTCTTTTCCAAAAGTCTTCACCCGCTCCACGAAAACAAATTCCAGCCCAAACCTTCCTGCAGCCTCAGCCCAGGGGCCACCTTTGGTCACACCTGGAAAGGAGAATTTAAAACAGAGCTAAAATAAAATTCACCCTCGTCCCCAAGTCCTAAATGTTTTGTAAAGGTTTAGGATGTTAACTGTATGCAGTAAGTTCCCTCATGTTGGAATCAGAGCCACAGAACAATAAATATCTTGTCTGTGGCACACCCAAGCCCAAAATTCGATGGTTCTAACAGCTAAATCATAATAAGGCCCTAAACCATCTCAAAAATATTACCCTGCTGCAGAACACCAGTGGGACTGTACTATAAGTTACAATTTTTACCTGAAGCTGGATTCAGCTGGACCTTTTCCTTTCACTCTCCCAACAGAATTCCTGCTTAGTTGTCACCTACATTCATGGCAGTTTATCCACAGACACAGGTGAAGCTTCATCTCTGTCCTGCACTGCAAAGTATTTTGGTAAGACTGAGTTTTTCAGCAATTCTCATCTTTGACACCAAGTATCAAATCTTTCCAACAACTCTCAGGGATTTTTACAGCCCTGTCTTTTTGAGCCACGGGAGGTGGAGGTGAGCAAGTCCCCCCAGAGCCGAGGGACTGCACAAAGGGACAGGCAGGAATCTCAGCAGGGAATAAAGCACAATTTACCTGTGTGCTGCTTCCCCTGATGGAAGTGGCGCCCTGGGTTTGACGAAACAAGTCCATGGAGAGGAGCAGGTGTGGAGGTTGGCACCTGACACAGAGAGCCCTGCCAGGACACAGCTGGCACCTCATCCCTGCAGCTGCCTGGGAAAGGATACAGGATCATGGAATGGTTTGCGTTGGGACCTTAAAGCTCATAAGTCCCACCCCCTGCCATGGGCAGGGACACCTTCCACTAGACCAGGTTGCTCCAAGCCCAGTCCAACCTGGCCTGGGACACTTCCAGGGATCCAGGAGCAGCCACAGCTTCTTTGGGAATTCTATTCCAGGGCCTCCCCACCCTCACGGGGAACAATTCCTTCCCGATACTCCAACTAAACCCTGCCCCGTTTCAGTCTGAACCCATTCACCCTTGTCCTGTCACTCCAGGCTCCTGTAAAAACTCCCTCTCGGTCTTTCTTGTCCCTTCCCTTCAGGAACAGGATTCCCCTCCTCGGCCACGCAGACCCTGCCCCTTCTCCATCCCACAGCTGGACACAACACGAGCCCCTACGAGGCTCCCGCTGCCCCTCGGCGCACCCACAACACCTCCAGGGCGCTTCCCCTGGGGGGGGGAGAACCGACCGTCCAGCATTCCCGGTCACAGGCAGCGCCCACCGCCCCGATCCCTCCGGAGCCGCTCCTACCCCGGCCCGAATGGCACCATCCGCGCCCCCCGCCTGAGGGTTCCCCTCCGAGGGCGGCCCCGGCCGCGGGTTCCCCCCGGAGGACGGCCCTGGCCCGCCCAGAGGCCTCTCCCCCCCCCCCCCCCGCTCCCTCAGAGCCGCCGCGGCGGCGCCACCGCCCCTCCCCGCGCTCCGCCCGCCCCTCGCGCTCCGCCCGCCCCCCGCCGCCGGGGCCCGCGCCATTCCCGCGCCATTCCCCGCTCCGCACCTTTCCCTCCCTCCTGGCTGCGCGCCCCTGCCCGGGCGCGGCTCCGGCTCTAGCGCCTCTCCCGCCCCGCGCCGCCTCCCCCCGGCGGCCGCAGCGTGGCGGGCGGAGGGGGCGGCAGCGCTTCCCCCGCGCGGAGCCGCAGCCGCGGCCGCTCCGTCCCCCTCGGCCAGCGGCGCGGAATGAGGCTCGGCGCGGGGCCGGGCTGTCCCCCTGCCCGGCCGACGCCGCTCCCCCATTGGCTTCCGCCGCGCCTGGCGCGCGCCATTGGCCGGGGCGCGGCGGCGGCGCGCGGCGATTGGTCGAGCGCGCCGTCAGTCAAGCCCCGAGCCCCCCGAGCGCCCGCCCCCGCGGTTATCAGGTTAGTGCCCGCCGCGGTGCTGCGCTCGGGCTTCCGAGCGGCGCTGGGCGAGCCCGAGTCCCTCCGCGCCCCGCGACCGGGGGGGTCCGCACAGGGGTCACTGCGCCAGCACCGCTAGCCACGGACATGGACATGAAGAAAAGGATCCACTTAGAGCTGCGGAACAGGACGCCCTCAGATGTAAGCAATGCCAAAAAAAAAAAAAATTAACGATGATGATGATGATGAGAATAATAATAATAATAATAATGATGGTGATAATAATAAAAAGGCATCCCGTGGGGTTTTTTTTTGGGGGGGGTGGGGGGGAAGGGAGGGTGTAGCGTTGGTGTTGGCGGGGCCGCTGCTGCCCTTGAGGTGCCTACCTGTGTGTGTGTAGGGGGCCGTGCAGCCCGGTTTGGGGGTGCCCGGGGTGCTTTGGGGGGACCCGCGGCCGCTCCTGCCCGTGCCGGGCTGCGATGCCTCGGGAGGGGGGCTCGCCGTGCGTTAAATAAAAAATAAGTTGCTCGCTCCTCTCTCTCTCGGCGTGTTTAGTTCGCAAATATTTGTGCAGGGTGCTGGGCAGGGAGAGGCAGACAGGGACTGCGAGTGAGTTGCGAATGGTTTAGTTTAAAGTGCGTCTTCATTTCTTTGCAGTGATCAGGCAAGAGAGACTGGGGAGCCATATTTGTAACTTTGTAGTCCTCATGAACGCGCCCTTTCTCTCTCTCTCTCCCTCTCTCCAGATGCTGAGAAGATAAAAGGAAAGAATTTTAAACCAATGCTTAGCGTTGGTTGGGTTTTGCCTTTTTTTTTTTTTCCTTTTTTTTTTTTTTTTTTTACGGGGCGATGGGGGCATCGCCGCCCCGGTAGCGCGAGAGCGTTGAATAATAATAATAATAATAATTAAAAAAAATATTGGAAGAAATCAACGCACTCTCCACCCCCTCCATCCCCACACACGCACAAAAAGGCTGGATGTGTGTGCGTATTTTTCCTTTTCTCCCCCCTTTTCCCCCCCTTTTCCTTCCCCCCGGGGCCGGACTTCAGGTTGTTGTTCCGCGTCTGGCGGAATAAACGGGGGAAGAGAGGAAAAACTTTGGCAGGACAGAAAAAAAAAAAAAAGAAAAAAAAAAAAGGGGGGGGGGGAGGGGGGGGGGGGGGGGGGCCCCCCCCCCCCCCAAAAACAGGGAAACCACCCCCGAAGAGTGGGCGGGGGGTGCCCACTCGGGGGCAGGCGGGGCGCGAACCCGCGCCGGGGAAGCCCCTTCCCCGCGTCCCCCCCAACCCCGCCGGGCCCCTCACGGTGCCGGGGAGGGCTCCGGAGCCGCGGCCCCGCAGCCCCTCGGAGGGTCGCGGGCAAGGGGGAGAGAGCGGGGGGCGAACGGGAGCCGAACGTACCTCAGCGGGCAGCGCCCGGGGCAGGGCGGCGGGACGCGCCCGGTCGCTGTCCGGGGGACAAAGGCGGGCGCGGGGCGGCGGAACGTGCGCTTTAAAGTTTAAAAAACTCCCCGTGTGCGAAGCAGGAGGGAGGAGGAGGAGGCGGCCGGGGAAAGCGGGGGAGGGAGGAGGGCTCGGCGCGGCCGCGGCTCCCGCCGCCATCCCCAGCGCGGCGCGGGGGGCGCGGGGGCTCCGCGAGGCGGCGGGGGTAGCGCTGCAAGTAGGACGCGACGCCATGTTCTGGGCTCCCCCCGCCTTCCCTCGCCTCCTCCTCCTCCTCCTCCTCCGTGAGGGGCCGTGAGGGAGCCCCGCTCCCCGCTCCGCCGCCGCTCGGCCCGCGGGGGTTTGTGAGGCGATGTGGCGGCGCTGCGGCGGGGCCGCCCCGCGCCCTCCGACATGACGGGCAGCGCCGCCGCTGCCATTTTGTCGCCGGGCGCGGGGCCGGGAGGAGGCTCGGGACGGCCGCGCCGGGGTAAAAAAAAGCTTTCGAAACCAGGGGTTTTGTTGAATATTCGGGGGCACCGGGAGGGTGGCGGGAGCGGGGTCGGCGCCGGGTGTGGGGCGGGGGGAGCTCGGCGTAGCCCCCCCCGGGCAGGGAGCCGGGAATCCGCCTTCTTCCTGGGCAGGGCCCTGCGGGGAGGTAGGTCTGTGGCTTCAGGGTCCTCTGCTATTTTTAACCGTATTTTTTAACGATTTTTTTAAATTATTTTTTTTAAAAAAATAATTTTTTTTATTATTTTTGATATTTTAAAACTATTTTTAATCATTTTTCGCCCCTTTTCGCCCTATCCCGGTCCACCCGCCCCTTACTCCTGGGGGCTTATTCACCATCTTAAACCCAGACTTTTAACGCTTTAAAAACACGAGGCGAAGCTCCTCAGGTATAAACTCGACTTTTTTTGGTTTGTTTGTTTTGGGTTTTTTTGCCCCCCCCTCTACACTCGGATTTTTGTTCGGTTTCTGCTCAGGTTTTTTTTTTTTGCCTCGTGCCAAAGAAAGTTCCGAGAGCTCCGAGTCGAGTTCTCGGGGACGGGCAGGAGGCAGCTGGAAAATCGGCATTATTCGACCTGTCGCCGCTGCTTTTTTACCTGCCAGCCTCGAATTTTAGCAGCGAGTTTGGCGTATCCGACCTTCCAACCCAAATCCTTCCTTTTTTTTTTTTTTTACGAATGGGGATGAAGGTGCCACTCGGGAATGTTGTTCCGTGTTGATACAGATGTGTTTATTGTGGTTCTGTGCACGTGCTTTTTTGGGAGAATCGAGCGTGTGGTTGGAACGCTGTCGCTCTAAAATTACCTGTTAAAATCAAACTCGGCCGAATCCAGCCACTGGAACTGGGCTTTAGGATTGATCCCGGTGCCAGAGTCGTTTATTTATGGATTTTAGTCAGTCTTTGGGCACGAGCAGGATAATTCTGGGAATTTTTTTCCTCAATCTTTGACTGTCAGTATTTCTGCTTTTTCTGTGGGGATCGTTATTTCCCAACTTTCACATGTAAAGTAAATAAATCTTGGTGAAAATACCCCCGAAAATACTTATTTTGGTGCTTGTACCCAATATGTGCTTTGGTTCTGTGATGTATCTTTTATTTAATATATCCTGTAATTAAAAAGGATCAAACCTTTTTGTAAATCAGAGGTAAATAATAGGGTGTTGATGGGGTGTTGTGTTTCTTTCTGAGCCTGTATTTAATATTTTATGGCTTGATCCACCTAAAACAACTTTTATATGGAATTCTGTGTGTTCCTGTGCAGCTGAGCTTGTTACGTGTGGCTGTTAAG
Organism: Neopelma chrysocephalum; assembly: GCF_003984885.1. Taxonomy (NCBI): domain Eukaryota; kingdom Metazoa; phylum Chordata; class Aves; order Passeriformes; family Pipridae; genus Neopelma; species Neopelma chrysocephalum. Next base: position 14,173,265 of record NW_020897736.1, on the reverse strand, counting down.
TCATATAATCCCATAAAGTTCCATCTTGACTAATAAAAGCTACTATAAATGTCCTGAAGTGGATGATATGGGAGATATTTCTTCCTCAATCTCGTCTTCAGTTGTTTATTTTTTTAATTCTCCCTCCATTTTTCCCATGAATTCAGTGTTGGTGAAAGGTGTCGGGTTTGGGGGTTGAAATGTGGATTTTCTGGGTGTTGCACAGCCAGAATTGAGTTTGTTCATCTGCTTTTTGCCCGGATATTTCCATTTTTATGACATTATTAGTCACAGTAGTGCAGTTGGTGTAGAATTGGTGCTGGGTTTATCTTATCAATATCATTTTCTATCATAATTAACCACCTGCAGAATCAGGTTCAGTTATTTTACCTGACTTTCCTCCCCAACCATCACCTGGCAGTGCTCACCTGGGGCATATTTTTGGACGTTCCTCTTCATTCCCATCATCAAATCACCACTAAAATACCAATATTGCCCAGCAGGGTCAGTTTTAAGGCTCTTGGCTGTGGGACACAGAGGTGGGGCTTAAAATTAGGCACAAAATTCAGCTTTTCTGCTTTACAGCTGATCCTTTAGTGTGAGGATTTAGTCCTTTATCAGCTCAGGACTGGGGCAGTGATAGAACACTGCCTGGGACTCAGAATATTTCTCACAGTTCTGGCTCTGTTGTGCTTTAAAACTTCCCTGACCCTCTGATTTCTCTTTTTTGGTAGGGGGGGAAATATTAACTCTGGATGCAAACATCTTTACAAAGTGCTTTTAAATGAAAAATACATTTAAAAAAGGCTTTTTTTCCTCAAGCTTGTTCCTTGCTGTGACACTTAAAAGAGCACTAAAGAGTTTAAAGTGACACACGACCATTTAAATGATATTTAGGTCTTGCCTGCGGGTGCAGAGAAGTTCTTTGGGACTCTTCCCATTTCCCCATTTTTCTGGGATGGTGAATTTGCTTTACAACTCCTGAGAATTCCCTGTTGACCAACATTTTGTGCAGCCACAGTTACAGATTTTCTCTCTGGTTCAGGTGTGTCTCCAAATTCTAGCTTGGAAAAAACACATTAAGGGCTTTAACTGATGGAATTGTGCTGTTTTCCATCAGGAAATGCATTCCCTGAAGAAACAGGTTCTTGTCCTGCCCAAAAATTGTTGGAAAAAGGGGGGGAAAAACCTTCTTCCAAGCCCTCCTTGCAGCAGGAATTGTGTGTTATATATCCATAAATAAATACACATTCCTGCTGTTCTGCTCCAAGTGTGCCCCAAAACCACTTAGGTTTTTAAAGGGATTTAGGGCTTTTAAAATACTTTCTAGTTTGCTGTATTTAAAAGATCATTTTATCTTCGTTGATGACACATCTTTAAATGTCCGTGGAATGGTGGCAGAGGCATCCCTGGCTGTTTCCTTAAATATTTACATCCCATAAGGCTGGTGTTGAGTGATTCCTGGTAAATATTTACATCCAGGAAAGCTGGTGTTGATCGATCATTCCCATTTCATTCATTCTGGGGATTATTCCCTCCTCTTGCCGGGCAGATGTTGGAGAAGCTGGAAATTAAGGGTTTGGATGTCTGGAACACGCATGGGGCTGTCTTGGGTGGGGTTTGAATGAGTTAAAATAAGGGAAGATGGTTTGGGCACCAGAATTCCCAGCGTTTCTGGGATCCCGGGAATGGAGCAGGACTTTGCTGGGATGGCAGGAAGGGAGGGAGAAGGGTCTGAATTGACAAACAGCTCCACTGACTGAACCAAACCCTCTGTGTCCACCGCAAGTGCAGATCCCAGGTGGGAGCAGAGAGCAGGAATGTTGTGCTTTGGAATGATGGACACTTCCCAGCTATTTCTGGGACACTGCTCCACTTGTTCTGGACAGAACCCTTCCCTGTCTGCTCTTGCTCCACTGTCCTTCCGACAAAATAACCCATAAATACGGAGTCTGGGCGTTTTATAGGATTGCTCAGATGAGTCCTGGAGCTTATGGAAGCACAACTCTGAAAGAATTCCAAAAAGAAGGAAAAAAACCACGGTTTGCCTTTACACCCCAGCGTAAATGTGCTCTGGGGCAGTCCATCATTGAGCACTTTCCCTTCAAAGCCATAAAAAGCCAGGAAAAGCTTCTCTTGTCCAAATGAGACTTGTCAACATGTCCTAATTAGTCCTTAAAATTACCCTTCGTTAAAATGTAGTTTGGTTCGGATGTGTCTCCACATCAGCCCTTGCCAAAGGCTCCAAATCCCAACCTGGAGAGCTGGGAAGTGGAAAGGGGCAAAGCAACCTTGGGTTTTCCTTCTGTTTGATTTCCTATAAAACCGGCAGCAGAGGAAAAGCACTTTGGAAGTGGCAAAACTGAGACCTGGAGCTGGAGTGATCCGTGGAGTCCCTCACTCCAGCCAGGAGCAGAGCAGAGGGATCCCAGCTGGAGAACAAGAATGGGAATATTCAGAAGCATTTAATGCAAAGATCCAGCTGTTTATTGGCATCTTTGAAACGGTCTGTCTAAAATGTTTGGAGTTTGACGGAGTAAAAGGAGTTGGAGCATCCCTTTGTCTTGCTCTCGGGGTTTAGAGCTGTGTGATGTAAAATATTAGAGGGTAAAAACCTTCATTTATTGAGCCAGGTTTTTTTTCCGGAGCTTGCTCTGAACGTGGAGCAACTTGGAGTTAAAAAAAATAAGGAAAACAAAGCACAAAACAACAACCAAATAAAGAAAACACCAGAAGTTTCCTGTGTCTCTCCCCTGCTCCTTTCCCTTGGGACAGGATCCTCCAGGAATAGGACACCAATCCTTGTGGGATGAGCCAAAACAGGGCCCAGGTTGAGTGAGGGGAGTTTGAAAGGTGGCATCAGGAGGAATTTCCTCCTGGAAAGGGTGGTCAGGCCTTGGCAGGGGCTGCCCAGGGAGGCTTGGAGTCCCCACCCCTGGAGGTGTCCCAGGAAGGCCTGGATGTGGCACTCAGTGCTCTGGGCTGGGGGACAAGGTGGAATCGATGATCCTGGAGGCCTTTTCCACCCTCAGGGATCCTGGGATGCTGGATTGTCACTTTTGGGGGTGTTTAAAAGGGCTGGAGTTTCCAAGGAGATGCGGAAGAGACATTCCAAGGGGAAAGTCTGAGATTGCATCCCTTTGACAAACGCCAGGGGATGTGGAGCTCCAGCAGTGGCTTCACGTGACCTTGGTACAAGAATTTGGCACCTGAGGCTGTGATTTGGTGAGGAGTGTGGGTTGGGGTTGAGTGGTGTTACGTGGCCATTTCTGCAGCGTTTCTCCCTGTCCACGGATTTCCCAGAATCCCAGAATGTTACAAGTTGGAAGGGCCCCCCAAGGATCATGGAATCCAGTTTGCAGGGGCTGTGCCAGGGAGGTGGCCATGGCTCACTACTTGAGTTATACAAGTGACTTCAATCAGTTTATCCCATCTCAGATACTCCCAGTAGAGCCTGGAAGGGATGAATCCAAATCCATGTGGTGGTTTGGATAAGGAAGGACCATGCCCTGGTTGGTGCCTTGTTCTGGTATCTTGGAGGAGGAAGAGGAGGTCAAACCACTGGAATTGTCCCTTCCCTGTCGGGTCTGGTTGTGTTTGTGGGCAGGTCCTGATCCCTGAGCACCCTGGGAAGGAGCAGCTGAGGATTCCCAGTGGAAGGGGAATCCCGGTGGCCGCGGGCCAGCGGTCGGAGCGGTGGCACCTGCCCGGCTCCCTCGTGCCCGGGGGCAGCACGCCAGGGCTGGAGGGGGCCCTGCCCACGTGGGCAGAGCTCTGGCAGGGCCACCCAGCTCCTGAGGTGTGTCCTGGGCACATCCAGGAGCAGCTGCTCCAGTTGGGGCTGGGGACACTCCACCTTCTCTTTCCTGGCCCTTTTCCACCAGGAGCTGAGCTTGGCGTGGCCTGAGGCTGCTCTGGGGTCAGACTGTGGGAGGCTCTCCCTGAAGGTCTGTCCTGAGTGCAGGTGGCAAGTGGCACATGGGGGGTGTCTTTATTTATTTGTTATTTTTAAGTTTGGTTGTTGAAGTTGGTCACATTTTGGTGGTCCCTGGATCATCTCGGAGCAGACCTTGAGTCATGTCTTTGAGCATCCAGAGCAGCTCTCAGCCCAAGGCTTTCACAGGCCCTTCACCTGAGCATTTGCTGGCCTGGTCACATTCCAGATGGGATCTGAATCGGGAATTCACGCAACATTCCATTGGAATTCAGTTGGAATTTTGGGGGAAGCTTCCAGCAGGAGCGTGGAGAACATCGGATCCTCACCATCACTGTGGAGCAGAGCACGAAGGGTGGGTCCTGCAGGACTTGGGCGTTGCCATGGAATCATGGAATGACTTTGGCTGGAAGTGACCTTAAAGCCCATCCAGTCCCACTCCCTGCCATGGACAGGGACACCTACCACTATCCCAGCTTGCTCCAACCTGGCCTTGGACACTTCCAGGGATGGGGCAGCCACAGCTTCTCTGGGAATTCCACTGCAGTCCCTCCCCACCCTCACAGGGAAGAATTCCTTCCTAAATCCTGAGCCTTGCCAAACCCATGCCAAAACCCAAGGACACTGTGACTGTGAAGGGTTGGCTCCTCTTAACCCTGCTGCACAAATCCAGTGGATTAGAAACCTGAGGAGACCCATTTCTGCTCCAGATCCCAATCTGGGTGAGAACAGACCTGGAATATCGTCCAAGACCCAGCAGGACACAGCTCTTGGAGCCTGGTGGCAGCAGCCAGTGATGGTCATTCCTTCCTGGGGGGACACACAGGGCTCTGTGTGGACTGGCCAGGATTGGGAGACCAACAACATCCCAAAGACACGACCCCGGGGTCTGAAGAAGTGTTTGTGTGAGAGAAGAAAACCAGCTCTGCCTTTAGAAATCCTTTGGGATTCGCTTCCCTTCTTTCCACAGCTCTTCCCACTTCCAAAGAAGGTTTCCATTGGATTAAGAGGTGTGAAGGACTCTCCCAATGCCCCCCTGGATCGTTTAGTTGGTCTTCACCTGCCTTTTTTTGATAAAAATACCCCAAAGTGGGATGTTCTGTCCGGGGGTACCACGTGCAAGGGACACTTGAGAGCATCTGTTCCATTGTGATGGAAATGAGCTCTTGGAGCCTTTGCTCTTCCCGGTGGTTTGTACTTGTAAATTTGCCTTTTATCTTGGAAAATTGTATTCCCAACTGTGTCCTTCTGTCACCTTGTTAAGCCTTTAACCACAGACCGGGATTTGGGGACTTGGGACTAATTCTGAGATCTCCTGCCCATGGATTGTGGGTTTTCTGAAGTGGAGACTTTGCCCTTTGGCCTCTTTTATCCTGGAGAAAAGGAGGCTCAGGGGGGACCTTCTCACTCCACAACCCCCTGACAGGAGGGGGGAGCCGGGGGGGGGGGGCGCGCTCTGCTCCCAGGGAACAAGGGACAGGAGGAGAGGGAAAGGCCTCCAGCTGTGCCAGGGGAGGGGCAGATTGGACATCGGGAGGAATTTCCTCCTGGAAAGGGTGGTCAGGCCTTGGCAGGGGCTGCCCAGGGAGGTTTGGAGTCCCCATCCCTGGAGGTGTCCCAGGAAGGCCTGGCCGTGGCACTCAGTGCTCTGGGCTGGGGACAAGGTGGGGATGGGGCACAGGGGGGATTCCATGGGGTAGGAGGGCTTTTCCAACCATAATAATTCCATTATTGTGTCTGTGTGGATGAGGGAGAGAGGGGTGGTTTGTCTGCCAGGTCCCGGGTGTCAGCTGGGAGGAATTCCATGGGATGCAGTCCCTGCTCCCCCCTGGCTGCACAGCTCACCTGGGAGCAGGGGGAGGCTCTCAGGAGCCGGGAAGGATCTGGGGCTGGGAAGGATCCAGGCTGTGCCTTTGGGACCCAGCGGAGTGCAGGGAGGAGATCAGAGCCCTGGTTATTATCAGCCAGGCAGGGGGGATGGCAGGGGAGTCCTGAGGAGCTCCAGGGATGCTGGCATCCACCAGACCCAGTGGCATGTGCTGGAAGCACCTGGGATTGTCAGGAATAGAATCTGGGATGGCCACAGTGGGGCCTGGGGAGGTGGGGGGAGAAGCAGGAATCTCCTCACTTGTGGGAAAGCCAAGAGCTGATCCTGGGAGAACACAGAGCAGGAGGGAGGGAGCACCCAGGAAGTGCCTGCTGGAGCAGGGGGCACCTGCTGAGGGGGACAGGACAGGGACAGCCCTGGGCCAGAGGGGGACAGGGATAGGACAGGGAAAGGACAGGGAAAGGACAGGGAAAACCCTGAGCCACAGAGGGACAGGGACAGAACAGGGATAGAGGGAGGCAGGGACAGGACAGGGACAACCCTGAGCCAGAGGGGGACAAGGATAGGACAGGGAAAACCCTGGGCCACAGAGGGACAGGGATAGGACATGGACAACCCTGGACCAGAACAGGACAAGGACAGGACAGGGGCAGAGGGAGACAGGAACAGGACAGGGCCAACCCAGAGGACAAGGCAGGCCAGGCTGGGTAAGGGATACTGGGCAGTTGAAGCTGCACCACATGTGACATCCCAACCCGGTCCTTTCTCACGGATCCAGTCGGGGCTGGGGATGTCTTGGGATGTCCCGTGTGGCTTTTGTGCCACCCTCTCACCTCTGGGTGCCTCCCAGGCTGTCCCAGTAGGTGCTGTGGTGGCACTGCTGGTTGGGTGCCTGGGGGGTGTTGCTTTCCCACCGTTTCCCACGTGTAGCAGTTTTTTGGGATGATAAGTGCAGGTCCTGTGGTTTGTGTTCTGTTAGTGCTGACTCCAGGCCCTGCTCTGTGGTGCAGGGATGGAATTAAGGATACACAACCTCTGCAGGTTGGGTTTGCTTGTCTTTGGTGCAGCTGAACAGGAATTTCCTGAGGACACTCCATCCCAGAGGGGTACAAATCATCCCCGCAGTGCCTCCTGCTCCCCTGCCCATCCCCAGCAGTGCAGGGATGTCAGTGGGATCCCCCTCCCCTGGATCAGAGCAGCTGTAGCCCCCTCCCCTCATCCACATGTTCTCCAGGACTCAGAGGGGCTGCTCAGTCGTGTCCCATTTATCCTGTGAGAAAGGAGATGTGACAGTTGCAGCCTTGCTGTGTGTTCTCAGGGAAGTGCAGATATTTGGAGAGTGATTCAGGAGCTGGAATTTTCCTTAGCATCACAAAGGCTTCAGAAACACAAACAAGGAGTAGATTGCAGAGTTTCTGTTGTGTTCAGTGAGCTGGCTTAGCTGGAATGTGGCTTCCCTGAGGTCACCTTTCCCTTCCCTTCATCACACTGATGGCTGGAGTGAGCCTGGATGAGGCCCAGCATCCCAGCCGGGGGGCTCAGGATTGAGAGGGGATCTCTGTGCAGCAGCCAAAGCCTTGGAGAAGTGCCCTGTTAGTCCTGGAGGGGCTGTGGGAGCCGTGGGCTCTCCTGGGGCACCTCCACTGGAACATGGACCAGAGAGTTCCTATGGACATGGGGAGGAGAGTGGGATGGGGGGAATGTAACACTTCCAAGAGCTGTGTGGGAGCTCCTACTGCTTGTACTGGATGAAGGGAACTGGGTCCTGTGGGACAGGGAGGGTGCCCATGGCAGGGAAGTTGGGAAAAGCCCCCTGAGCCCAGTTCATCCTCCTGAATCTTCTACAGGGCTCTTAAATCTCTTAGAACATAAAGCCATCCTGGTTTTGACTGGAATTTTGGTTGGAATCCTGTTGTTCCAGCGGTGATTCCATGTGTTGTTAACACACCTCTGGCCTCAAAAGCACTGACATGGTGTTGCTGTGGTTTCTCCTTGGGAGGATCAGGAGCCCCTGCTCTGCTCTTCCCTAAATAAATCTCCAGCTCCACCAAGCCACTTCCAGTCCTGGCCACTTGGATTCCAAGATGTTTCCCCATGGAGTTGTTTGCCTGTGCCTTTGCCCAGGATCTCAGGGAAGAAGAGAATGTGGAACTTCTGGATCAAAAGCAGAGAGGAAACAGCCTTGCCCTAAAACTCCCCGCAGTGGGGGTGGAATGAGATGATCTCGAAGGTCCCTCCCAACCTAAACCATTCCAGGATCCTAAAAGGAGCAAAGTAAAAGGAGAAGTTGGCTCATCTTCCATCATATTAAAGGATTTCCTGCTGCATCCATGGCTACTTCCACCTCTCCCTCAAATTTCCTCTCTGCTCGTGAGGAAACTTTGTCCAGTTCCCTGTTTGCCTCTTCTCCATCCTTGGGGAGGATGGATGGGTGGATGAATGGAGGAATGGACGGATGGAGGGATGGACGGATGGAGGGATGGGTGGATCCTCCCTGGGTGAGGGCAGGTGCTGTTTCTCTCTCCCAGAGAGGTTTGGGTGCTCTTAGCCCCCTTCCCTTTGCCTTTCCCCTCCCTCCTTCCCTCATCCTCCTACATTCCCACAAACTTCCTTGCAAAGAGGATGAGGCAAAACCCCCCTCGTGCAGGAGCTTCCCGGGCTGGAGAACAGCTCCCAAAGGTGTCCCTGGGTGCTGGCTGAGCCTCCTCTCTGGCCAGGGGAGATAAAGGAGCAGGCAGGACCCTCCTGCTGCCAAGCAGGGACCCAGATAGGGGCAAATGCAGCTTTATTTGACTTTTTCCCCTTATTTTTTGGCGGGAACTTGTGGTGTGTGTGGAGCAGATGAGCGAGAAGACTCAGTCTGTCCCCAGACTGATCTCACTGGAGGCTCCTGATACTCAAATACTGTTGAGTAAAAAGATGCTGTTGAGTGAAAAGATAAAAAGTTGCCTTGCAAATGGCTTTAAAATTTCAAACTAGGGAGTGCTTTGGGGTTTTGTAGCTTATTTTGGGAGTTTTAGGGCTCTTTTTTTTTTTCCCATAGTCACCCGTGGGGATCAGGAGCATGGACTCAATCTTGGGTTTCTTCTCCCCACCCTCACATTCTTTTGGAGGGCTTTGGTGGAGCCATTCCCTGTCAGAATTCCTCCAGGAAAACCGTGGAGCCTTGGAAAAAAGCCTTTCCTGTCTCGCAGTGCTCCTCCTCCTCTCAATGAATCACTTGTGCTCTGTGTTGCTCTGGGCTCCCTTCCCTGTTGACTTCAGTGCCTGGGATTTAATTAGAAATCTAGGGATGTGATTTGGAGCTGGAAAACTCCATCAGATTCTTCCCTGGGCAGGGGGATTGCAGGGATAAAAATGGAGGAAATGCAGTATTTGCATGTTAACTGTCCTTGGGGTGGGCTCAGCAGACGCCTCCTGTCTTTTTATCCCATTCCTCCTGTCTTTTTATCCCATTCCCGGCGGGAAGCGGCACCTCTTCCCTTTCCCACCTGGAAACAAACTGTGCACGAGGATGGGCTTTTCCAGGGAAATCTGCTGGGAGTTATTTCTCCCGTCTAAATGCTCTGGGGGTGTGGAAAAGGCTGTTCCTCAAATGGGAGGAGGGTCCTTCCAGTGGAGTCACAGGAATCGTGCAGAGCCCAGGAAGGCTCAAGTTGGCTGGGGAGGGATGTGAATCCTGGGAGCTTTGGGGTAAAAAGGAGCAGTTTAAGTAAAAAAAGGAGCAGTTTAGTAAAACAATGATCAGTTTAAGTGAAAAAGGAGCAGTTTTAGCTGGGCTGGGCTGTGTTTAGGGGCTCACTTACATCGGTGCTGTTGGGTCAGTCGATGGTAACACCAGAAAAAACCTGTTTATAAACAACCCCCAAACCCTGGGCTGTAACATCCCCTGGGCTTGTTGGGCAGGTCTGCAGCTCCCAGACCCTTGGGGACATTCTCCCCACCCTTGGGGACATTATCTCCACCTCCCCCTGCTGCAGCAGGGTGGGGGAGATAAGGGGACAGTGACACTCACAGAGCCTCCCCTTCCCGCACCACCAAACACGTCCCTTTGTTCCCCGACAAAGGAGTTCCCTCCATGGAGATCTTCCCTAAAATACCACATCCCTCCGTGGAGATCTTCCCTAAAATACCCCATCAAGCAGCCCGGGAGAGGAGGATCAAACATGACCTGGTTTAGGATCCCCAGGACCTGCTCTCGGGGGTGTCTGAGCACACCCGGCTTGGGAAGATCCAAAAATTCTTCCTGCATTGAAGAAGTTATTTTAACAACCAGTAATATATTGTAGCAGCCCATGAATTGTGTGGAGGGTCAGAGTTGTTAGTTTAAATATTGGTAGTTTGGTTTCATATTTTTGGGATGCTTTTCACTCGGTTTCATGATTTTTTAGGATTCTTTTTACTTGTATTTATTAAAGATGATGCTGCTTCTCACAAGCAAAAGGGTTAAGCCAGCATTAATCTATAATATAATTTAATAATATGATTTAAATGAGTAATTTATTCTATATTTATGTAGAGAATCAGTTACTTAAATTATTGTTTAATTAAAAAAAGAACATGTTTTGAACTGTTGATGTCGTTTGCAAAAACAGGCAGCAAATCCAAATCCCGGTGTTTGTGAAACGCTGCTGCCCAGACCAGCAAAAGGAGGGGTCAAACACTGAAAATATCCAGAATCCCTTGAATTTTTGCCTGATTTGTGCCCTCTCTTCCCTCCCCAGGTTAAAGAACTCGTTCTGGACAACTGCAGGTCGTACGAAGGCAAAATCGAGGGCCTCACGGATGAGTTTGAGGAGCTGGAATTCTTAAGTACAATCAACGTAGGCTTAACCTCAGTTGCAAACTTACCAAAGTTAAACAAACTTAAGAAGGTAAATAAAAAACCTCCCGGGCCAACCCCTCCCTTTTCCCCCCGTGTGTCCAGTTGGGTAAAAACAACTGGATCCCCTTTGCTCTGGGCTCTGGGTTTGCACCCCGAGCTCAAGCTGTTTCTGTGCCTTTTCAGCTCGAGCTGAGCGACAACAGAATCTCAGGAGGCCTGGAAGTGTTGGCAGAAAAGTGTCCAAACCTCACACATCTAAATCTAAGCGGCAACAAAATTAAAGATCTCGGTACAATAGAACCTCTGGTGAGTTCGGGGTCGGGGGGATCCTGGTGTGGTTTGGGTGGGAAGGGGCAGGGACACCTTCCACAGACCAGGTGACTCCAGCCTGGCCTTGGACGCTCCCAGGGATGGGGCAGCCACAGCTTCTCTGGACAAAAATGATGTGCCAAGCTCAATTTCCCTCCCACCACGGGCTGCAGGCACAGGGTGCCCGTCTCCTGCCTGCAGGGATTGGCCATTTTTTGGCCTCGTTTTCAAGAAAATCATGGAATGGTTTGGGTTGGAAGGGACCTTAAAGCTCATCTCATTCCACCCCCCTGCAGTGGGCAGGGACACCTTCCACAGAGCAGGTGACTCCAGCCTGGGCTTGGACACTCTCAGGGATGGGGCAGCCACAGCTTCTCTGGGCTGATCCCGGCTGGAAAACTCCCTCCCTCTCCCTGCCTGCTTGTTTCTTGGGAAGTTGGCTGAGCTTTGGACCAAATGTCTCTCCCGTGGCTGCACGGGAAGGGCAGGGATGGCTCAGCTCCCCCATGGACACACTGCCCAGGGAGCAGGACCTGTGCTGCTCTGAGCTGATCCCAGAGAATCCTGGAGTGGTTTGGGCTGGGAGGGATCTTAAGCAGGTCCTGGATGGGCAGGGACACCTTCCACCAGACCAGCTTGCTCCAACCTGGCCTTGGACACTGCCAGGGATGGGGCAGTCACAGCTTCCCTGGGAATTCCATTCCAGTCCCTCACCACTCCCCAGGGAAGAATTGCTTCCCAGTATCCCATGTAAGGCTGCCCTCTGGCAGTGGGAAGCCACGCCCTGTCCCGGATCCAGGCCCTTATCCCGGTCCCTCTCCCTGTTCCCGGTGAGCCGCTGGGTCCCTCTAGTGGCTGCGGGGCCGGGCCGGGCTCCCCCACCCTGCGGGAATCCCGGGAATCCCGCAGCTCCCGGGACTCCACGGGCTGTGGATCTGCCCTCCAGACCCAGCACTTCCTTAAAACGTCTCCAGGAGCAGTTCCATCGTGGATCTCCTTCCCCTCAGCAGAAGGGAAGGGCAGAGCTGTTAAACTCCGAGGATTGGAAGTGGTCCCAGTTGTCCCAGTTCTCCCAGTTTCAGGCTCCTTGTTTCCTCGGTGTCACTGTTGCTCCACACACTAAACTGCAGAAGGGAGATGTGTCATAAGCCTTGATAGAAATACTTAATAAGGGTTGATCCAAACCCTCAACTCCTGTGCTTTTATTATTAACATGATAAAGTGCTGTGGGCAGTGCAAGTCACCTCCAAAAAAAAAAACCCAACCAAAAACCCCAGGAATTAATTCCCATTCCATTTCTACACTTTTTTCATTTTCCAAAGGCTGAGGTAAAATCATTCAAATATTTTAAACATCTCTTAGCAAAGTTCTTGTGTCCAAATACCCTGTTCCTACTTCCATCTGAAATAGTTTCAATACACTGAACCGGCTCTGGAGCCTTTGGGATAACTGACTGGATATTATTTATTCCCAGCATGGTCCCTCACACCACCATCACCTCTTCCCAGACTTTCACAACCCCTGACTGGCTCTGGAGCCTTTGGGATAACTGACTGGATATTATTTATTCCCAGCATGGTCCTTCACAGCACCATCACCTCTTCCCAAACTTTTGTGAGCTGCTGAACTCCAGGGAGATCCTTCACCCCTCCCAGATCCCACAGCAGACCCTGCAGATCTCTCTCCACCCCAATCTAGAAGAGAAATGCCCAAATGCCCCAAATATACCCGGAAATGCCCCTGTGCCCACGGGAATCCCTCAGGTGCCTTCCCTCCGCTCCCGTTGCTTTGTAGGGGATGAGAGCTGAGAGATGTCCCCGTTTTTTGCAGAAAAAGTTAGAAAACCTGAAGAGCTTAGACCTGTTCAACTGCGAGGTCACCAACCTGAACGACTACAGAGAAAACGTGTTCAAGCTCCTGCCCCAGCTCACGTACCTCGATGGCTACGACCGGGACGACAAGGAGGCGCCGGACTCGGACGCCGAGGGCTACGTGGAGGGCCTGGATGACGAGGAGGAGGATGAGGATGGTACGTGCAGGGCGCTGCCGGGTGGCCCCGGGGTCACAGACCCACACGCTGCCTCTCGGTGCCTTTTGCTTCCAGCTCTGACTTGGTGGCAAGAGAAGGGTGTTCTCGGCAGCTCCTTCCTGGCTGGTGTAAAGGAGAAGTGTCTCAGTGTCCTCAAAGGAACGAGGGGAATGGGCAGGGGCCTGAAAGAGCAACTTTCTCAGTCTTATCTCTAGTGAAAGATCGGGACGACAAAGAAGCGCCGGACTCGGACGCCGAGGGCTACGTGGAGGGGCTGGACGACGAGGAGGAGGATGAGGATGGTAGGTGGGGGTGCCTGGGGGGTGCAGGGGCTGCCTGGGATGGTTGGCTTCCAGCTCTTGTGGTTCTCAGCAGCTCCTGCAGCTCAGTGTCCTCAAAGGAATGAGGGGAGAGAGATGGACGGGGCCTGAAGAGCCACGTCCTCAAAGGGCAGGAACTGAGCTCTGTGGTGATCAGGGAGAGGGACTGAGCTCTGTGGGACCAGGGACTGAGCTCTGTGGGACCGGGGACAGGACCCAGGGAATGGCTGGAGCTGTGTCAGGGCAGGGTCAGGTTGGATCTCAGGCAAAGGTTCTTCCCCCAGAGGCTGGTTGGGCACTGCCCAGGCTTCCCAGGGCAGTGGGCACAGCCCCAAGGCTGCCAGAGCTCCAGGAGGGTTTGGATGATCCTCTGGGGCACAGGGGGTGACTCTTGGGGATGGGCCTGTGCAGGGATAAGGGTTGGACTGGATGATCCTTGTGGATCCCTCCCAGCTCAGCACATTCTGTGGTTCTGTGGATTTTATCCCTAGTCAAGGGTGGGAGTGAAGGGGTGGGAGAAGGAAGGCACTGAAAGGGTTCAGGGAGCAGAGCAGCCAGGGATGAGGGTGTGGGGCAGAAATGGGTGAGAAGGATGATGTGCAGTTGTGTGGATCCAGATGGAGAAGGGCAGGGTGAGAACCTGGAAAACAGCAGGAATTAAGGAGCTGAGGCTGCTCCATGAGGACAAAACTAGATCAGGCAGAAGAGAGGAGAGAGTGAGTGGGGGTTGAAGCAATGAAGGAACAACCAACCTTTAAAGGCAGGGAAATGAAGGGGGTCCCAAACAAACCTTTAAAGGCAGGGAAATGAAGGGGATCCCAAACAAACCTGTAATGACAGGGACATGAGGGGGTCCCAGAGCTGGAGGTGCCACCTGCCCCCAGCACCTGGCACGGCCGGAGGAGCCCCCGGAGCCGGGGAATGTGCTGGATCCCAAACCCAGCTCTCACAGCAAAAGCAGAACAGCTGCACTTGCACTTTTCCCTCAATGCTGAGTGGGAGCTCTGAGAGGTCCTGGCAGTGCCTGCTTCCACACAAATGCATGGAAAAGCTCCCAAAGGCCGTTCCTGCCGCAGGGAAAACGCTCTGGGTTGGAGCACGTGGGGTGGTTGCGTTTGATCCCTTTCCCCTTGGAAAGGGGCTGTGACCCCCTAAATGGATGGGGGTGACACTGGGGGGTGTCAGGGCACGGGGGGGTCCTTGGGGAGGGTTCCAAGCTCCTGGGGATGGCGTTCTGCTGTCTCCTGGTGGGAGCAGCTGGACACTGGGAGAGCTGGACACGTCCCGCAGGCTCCAAAATGCATATTCATGGGAAGGGGAGCAGCTGGAGCTGTACCAGTCTCGAAGCTCCACGAGTGGCTGAGCAGCCCCAGAGCAGGGGTGCAGCTGCACAGCTCCCTAAAATCCTCTACTGGCCCCAGGGAACACTCCCAGTGGGCTCCCAGGGCAGAGCTGGGGCAGCAACATCCTAAAAAATTAGCTTGGAAATGTCTGAGTGGTTCATTGTGTTTGTGCAGAAGAGGAGTACGATGATGATGCTCAGGTAGTAGAAGATGAAGAAGATGAGGAGGAAGAGGAGGAAGGAGAAGAGGAGGATGTGAGTGGAGAGGAGGAGGTGAGGATTGAACTTGCTCCAGCTGGGAGCAGCTGGGCAAGAAATGCCCCAAATACTGACAGTTTTTAGGGCTTTTAGTTCCCCACCCTGTTCAAGGTTTTTCCCAGGAATGTTTCTTGGTGCTGGGACAGGCCTTTGCTGTCAGCAGAAATCTGGGATGGGGCTAAAGTGGGATTATGGGAGGTTCTTCCCTGTCCTCCAGCCTTAGATCCTCCCCTGCCACTCTGAATGGTTCCTCAGCCTCCTAAAACCAGCTCCTCAGGCTCTGGACATGCCCAGGATTTAACTCTGCCCCTGGAGCACCTTCTGACCAGTCAAGTTTTACTAAACCCAGGACATGGGAACAAAATTTGCAGCTCCATATCTGTGGTTCTGTGATTCCTTGGGATTTTCTGCCCTGAAACTGTGCCAGAATCCAGTTATTCCATCCCAAAGCCCAGTCATTCCATCCCAAACCCCAGTCATTCCACCCCAGCCCCCAGTTACTCCATAGCAAACCCCAGTTATTCTGTAGCAAACCTCAGTTATTCTGTAGCAAACCCCGTTTATTCAATCCCAGACCCCAATTATTCCATCCCAAATCCTAGTTATTCCATCCCAACCCCCATTTATTCCATCCCAACCCCAGTTATATCATCTCCAACCCTATTTATTCCATCCCAACCCCCATTTATTCCATCCCAAACCCCAGTTATTCCATCCCAAATCCCAGTTATTCCATCCCAAATCCCCATTTATTCCATCCCAATCCCCAGTTACTCCATCCCAA
>NW_020897736.1:14151987-14157647 GCF_003984885.1 Neopelma chrysocephalum | reverse complement strand
TCCATCCCAATCCCCAGTTACTCCATCCCAAACCCCATTTATTCCATCCCAAACCCCATTTATTCCATCCCAAACCCCATTTATTCAATCCCAGACCCCAATTACTCCATTCCAACCCCCAGTTATTCCATCCCAAGCCCCAATTACTCCATCCCAACCCCCAGTTATTCCATCCCAAACTCCAGTTATTCCATCCCAACCTTCAGTTATTCCTTTATACCTGTGTGGGAAGTGGTTCCTTTTAAGACGTTTCTCCCTTGTAAAATCCCGTTGGAATTTTATGGTCAAACTGTGAAATTTAACAGTTGTTAAATTGTCAGACTGTTAAAATTCCTGCCCTGAACCCACTTCCTGACCTTCCCCTGTGCCTGAATTGCAGGAGGACGAGGAAGGCTACAATGATGGCGAGGTGGATGATGACGAGGATGAGGAGGAGCCCGGTACGGCCCCACCCCTTTTCCCAGACATAATCCCAGGATATTGGGGTTGGAAAGTGTGGAATTTTGCAGGAAGCAGGGCTGTGTCCGTGTCCTGCTCCTGGCTGAGCTGGGGGAGCACTGGGCTAACCGAGGCTGTTTTGCTTTTCCAGAGGAAGAACAGGGACAGAAGAGGAAACGAGAGCCTGACGACGAAGGGGACGAGGACGACTAAACTGAAGAACCTATTTTGAAATTTTCCTATTGTGATTTGACTGTTTTTACCCTGTATTTCCCCTCCCTGCACCCCCAACCCTTTTTTTTTCTTTTATTTTGTTTTTTTTTTTTTTTTTTTTTTTAATTTTGCTGTGGGAACGAGAGGGAGAAGCAGAGACTGGGTGGGCAAGGGAATAAAATACTATTTTTACTGCCACTCCTCCTCCTATTCATTGGAAATTTCTTTTTCTTTTTAAATCCCTTCCTTTAGTCCCTGTAACTGCAATAGTTTGAGTATAAACCAAGTGGTAATTTGTTTCTTATTCTTGGAGTGGATAACTTTGCCATCCGGAAGGAAAATAAGGATCCAAAAAAAAAGCTGGAGCCCAGTGGCTCATCCCCCAAATCCCACACTTGGAGACTGGTTGGGATTTTCCCAGTCCCTAAATAAACACCCAACCAGCATTTTTTGGGGGGGGGAATGCTGCTGGAATTTGAGGCAGGGCACCATCCCTCCACAGCAACAGGGTGAGAATGGCATCTTGCTCCGTGCTTTTCCTTTCCCCCTGGGAATGACTGCCATTTTCAGCCACTTTTCCCTGCTTTTTGGAGATCCCTTGGCTTTTTTTTGTTTTTGTTTTTTTTGCTCTTTGTAAATAGTGACCAAATGTTTTCGTTGGGCTTGTTTTTTCTTTTTGGGGTGTTCCTTTGGATCTGCTTTTGGGGGGTGAATTTGCAATCCCTGCCCTGTGTGTTGTGTGTTTTTTTTCCTTTTTCCATTTGTTTTTAATTTTTTTTTTGGAGGGGAGGGAGGGGGAGTTTTGTTTTTGTTTTGTTTTGGGTTTTTGGTTGTTTTTTTTTTTGGCTGAGGTGCAGCCAAGACACTGAAAATGGCAGGCATTTAAATATATATATAAATATATATAAAAAGTGTTCCTAATTCCTGAGTTACTAGTGAGATGAATTTGACAATTGTAATAAAAAAATGTTCCAACCCTTTTAAATAAGGTGTGTACTATTTTGGTCTGTAATATATAACACCAATAGAGTCGATTTTAAGTGATGAGAAACTACTTCCACTTGTGCTCTATACTTGGAAAAAAGACTTTTTACACCCCTAAATCCAGGAGGCAGTTCAGCATGTAGGGTAGGAGGTTTCTTTTCATACACTCAAGCACGAGATACTAATTAAAATTGTATTTTCTTACCTAGTGGAAGTCAGTAAAATGACTGAAAATGCCTAGTGAATGTACAGTTTTACTTTCATATCCCTCTTTAAAAATAGCTTTAGAAGTGACTTGTATTTCCTAGTCAATATTTCATCTGTATAAATACATTTGCAACAGGTTTTTTTTTTTTTGGTTTTTGGTTTGTTTCATTTGGGTTTTTTGTTTTTGTTTTTTTTTTTCCCAGAAGAGCCAAACTTTGAGTTTTATGTCTGTTTGTCATTGATGAATTTCAATAAATCTTTTTATACAATTTTTTCTGTGGCTTATTTGAGTCCGACGGGCCACTGGGAAGAAGGAATTGCAGCCCTTTCCAAGAGCCAGGCTGGGAAATTCCTGGAGATTTTTAGGAGCTGGACGAGACCTTTTGCTCCATAAAAAGGTTGGATGAACCCGAGGGAGAAGTTGTGGCTTTACTGCAGCTCCTGAAATGCCCTTTTCCCTCGGGAATGTGGGTTCCTGGTGGAGTAATCCTTTGTGCTGTTTAATCCTCTCCCTTTTTATCCAGGCCTGGAAGAAAGAATTCCTGGTTCCTTCGGCCCCGGGGAAGCTGCTATGTGAGTGTCCTGGGAAGGGCTCCCTGTGCCAGGAGTCTCCGTGTTTTCCTGCCTCTGGAGTGAGTTGGGTCTGAAAGGTGAATTATGGAACAAGCAGCACGTTCTGGATGCTCCCAATCCCATTTCTGTGCCCTGCAGGAGCTGGAGAAGCTCTGGAAAATCCCCTATTTCTTCTTAGTTGGATCTTTTTGGGGAAAAAAAAAAGGCCTTTTTGTTGGAGGTGGGAAGTGACAGATCCCAGCTATCCCTGTGACAGTGGGAAGCTGTTCCCGCTTTTCCTGGCACTCCAGGTCCTTGTCCCAATCCCTCTCCAGCTCTCTGGGAGCTCCAGGATTCCCAGGATTCCACTGCACAAATCCTGGGGAAGCTTCAGCTCTGCTCGAGCACCAAATTCCCCTTTGGGTGTTAAAAAGCCTCTGGGAAGGACTGGAAGAGTTGGATTCTGGGGGTGGAAAAGGCTCCTTCTGGGGATGGGAAAGTTGGATTCTGGGGGTGGAAAAGGCCTTTTCTGGGGATGGGAGGGTTGGATTCTGGGGATCTCACTTCGGGTCAAAAGGCAGCAGTGCAAAATTCCTAAAAATACACCAAATTTGTAAAAATTCCCAGTAATTCCTTGCTGTGAAGGAATTATGCTCCCACAATGGAGAGTCAATGACTTGAACCCCACAGGGACCAATTTCCATCAGGACAAAGCACCCCTTGATTTTAGGGATATCAGGAAAAGGGGGGGACCAGCTGCATCCTCAGAAAATTGCTGGGAAACTCCCAGTTAATTCAACTCCACAGCATTTGCTTAATTCCTGATTTCCAAACCCGGACCTTGGACCTTCATCATCTGTAAATTCGGGGGTATTTTTGTTTTAATTTCAGTTTTCATTTTTTTAGTTTTCGTTTCAATGGGGCCTCTGAGGACGTCGGAAAAGGGGGAATTAACAATAATCCTGCAGCTGAGGAGCCTCAGACAAAGCCAAACCTCCAGGAAGCAGAAAGTAGGTCAGGATGATAAGGATGAGCAGGGAGGGATGGCATTACCAGGGAAGGGAAAAACAGTGGGAAAGGCATCACCCCACAGCCCTGTTGGGAAGGGAAGGGACAGCTGAGGGCTCTGAGCCTTTTTCCTTAAATCCTGTTATCCCTGGGGATAGCAGAGGGGTGAGGGAGCAGCGGGACGGGAAGAGGGAGAGCTTAGCCTGGGATGGGGCCAGCTTGGGAAATGCTGCAGTAAATGGGGGATTACGGGGCTGGATAAAATCCTGGAGGGGTCTGGGAATGCACAGGATCAGTGAACACTGCAGGGGCATGGAGAGGTCAGGAATGGGATGGCAGGAGAAAAGCTGGGAGGTTATGGATTCCTGGGTCTGATTTAGACCCTGGAAAACCCTGCAAAGTACCCAGAAGCAGCTAAAAAATCCACATGTATCCCATCTCTCCCTGCCCTCTGGCAGTGGGAGGCCATTCCCTGTGTCCTGTCCCTCCATCACTTGTCCCCAGTCCCTCTCCAGCTCTCCTGGAGCCCCTTTAGGCCCTGGAAGGGGCTCTCAGGTCTCCCTGGAGCCTTCTCTTCTCCGGGTGAACATTCCCAGCTCTCCATCCCCTCCAGGTCCCTCTGGATGACATCCCCTCCCTGCAGAGAGTGACACAGCTCAGGGTCATCCCTAACCGGGAATTCCTGCTTTAGACAGCTCAGTGTCACCCCTTAACTGGGAATTCCTGCTTTGAACAGCCCGGCTGGTGCTGAAGGAAAAGCTGGAGCTGACCCCACAGGGGGAAGTGCAGGAGGAGCAGCGCAATCCCGATCCCGGGGGAGGGTTTTTCCCGGGAATTGCGCAGCCCCGACTCGGGCTGGAGATTTTTGGCGCATCTCAAACATTTTGGGAGCCCCCTGAGCCCCCTTTGCAAAGGGATCCACAGCCCAGAGCCACCCCACGGGGTCACGTCCTGCACCAGCCTCCCGAGGAGGCCCGGCTGGGTTTGTGCTGAAGTTTGCAGATATGTTAATTAGCTCGTTAATCATCCCCACCAGCAGCTGTAATTGGGCTCATTCTGCAGGAATCCGAGGAAAAACACTGGCTCTTCCCTTCCAAGGGGTGATTTAAAGCAGTAGGTCCCCTCGGAGGCCACGGGATGTGAACGACCTCACATGGGGCAGCCAAGACCCAAAGAGTGGGGTTTCCTTCCAGTTCTGGGGCAGGATAAACCCAGGAACTCCGGTCCTGGCATGCAGTGATAACACAGCCCTTGACAGCAGGAAAAATGGGAAATAAAGCTTAAAAGCTCCATTTCCATCCCAATTGCCGTCACAGCACCCTCTGGCTCCATCCCAATTGCCGTCACAGCACCCTCTGGCTCACACGCAGGGACAGAGGCATTTTTCCCTGGAAATCTGGGCTCAGTCACCACACAGGAGGTTTGTAATAGATGGAATTTTAGTAGGTTCTGTAGTAATAGGATGGGGGGAATGGTTTGAAGCTGGAAGAGTAGGGTTAGCTGGGATATTGGGAAGGAATTCCTGGCTGTGAGGGTGGGGAGGCCCTGGCACAGGTTGCCCAGAGAAGCTGTGGCTGCCCCTGGATCCCTGGAAGTGTTCAAGGCCAAGTTGGATGAACTTGGAGCCACCTGGGCTAGTGGAAGGTGTCCCTGCCCGTGGCAGGGGGTGGCACTGGATGGTTTTTAAAGTCCCTTCCAACCCAAACCGTTCCAGGATTCACCTTCAGCCATTTCCCCCCTCCTGCCCCACCAGACCCCTTTGTGCACCCCCAGAAGTGCCCCTGGGGGTCCTCCCCACTCCCTCAGGGGGGCCCAGTGCTCCCACACAACCCCCTGGGGAGGAAGGACAGGAGTGACCAGGGCTGTGGTGTCCTGAAAAGGTTTTATTCCAGCACTATTCCGTGGTAGCATAAATAACAACGGGCACTGACAGCACGTGGGGCGCGACGGGGGCAGCGGGGACAGCCCTGCCCGGGGGGTGCCAGCCAGCTCGGCAGCTTGGAGCCGGGGAAAACAGGGATGTATAAGGAAATCCAGCAGTGTTTGGTGTCCTTCCCTGTGCTGCAGGTCAAATCCATCCAACCTGGGATTGTACAACGTGCTGAACCCACCGACACCCACGGGGTCCATCCCACAGGGTCCAGCCTTGGGATCCATCCCACAAAATCCATCCCTTGGGTCCAGTCTTGGGATCCATCCCACAGGGTCCGTCCTTGGGATCCATCCCACAGAATCCATCCCTTGGGATCCATCCCACA
>NW_020897736.1:14147384-14151977 GCF_003984885.1 Neopelma chrysocephalum | reverse complement strand
CCTTGGGATCCATCCCACAGAATCCATCCCTTGGGATCCATCCCACAGAATCCATGCCTGGGGTCCATCCCAGAATCCATCCCTTGGGTCCATCCCACAGGGTCCACCCCTTGAGTCCATCCCACAGAATCCATCCTTGGGATCCATCCCACAGTGTCCAGCCTTGGGATCCATCCCACAGAATCCATCCCTGGGGTCCATCCCACAGGGTCCATCATTGGGATCCATCCCACAGGGTCCATCCCTGGGGCAGCACCATGACATCCTTCCCAGGGTCATCCCAGGGACATCCTTCCTCCTCCCCATGGCCCTGGCAGTGTCCCAGCAGACAGGAGGAGGGGAAATCCCTCTTGGCAGAGGTGGAAGGAGCAAAAATCCCTCCCCAGGCAGGAACCCCAGCCTGGCTTTTTGTTATTTTAAAGGATATTGGTGCACGTGGAGCTGCTCCCTTCCCGGGCTGCAGCCCTGGGACACTCACAGGCTGCTCCTGCCAAATCCTGACTGTACCAGAGCCTGCCCGGCCATGCCATGGCCACTGGCACCACGGGAGGGATCCTGGGATCCCACTGTGGGAAGGACCCTGTGCTCCCACCATGGGAAAGGGTCCCTGGCTCCCACTGTGGGATGGATCCTGGATTCCCACCATGGGAAGGATCACAGGCTCTCGCCATGGGAAGAGTCCTGGGCTCCCACCATGGGAAAGGGTCCTGGGCTCCCATGCTGGGATGGATCCCAGGCTCCCACCATCAGACACATCTCGGGCTTCTGTCATGGGAAGAATCACAGGCTCCCACCGTGGGATGGATCCTGGGCTCCCACCATGGAAAGGCTCCCAGTTTCCCACCATGGGAATGCTCCCAGTCTCCCCCCACACCCCCCCAGCTTTGGTGATCCAGCCCTTCCCACCCCTTCCAGTTCTGCCCCCGCCGTCACATTTTTTTGCATAGGAAAAAGAAATTAATAGCAAGGAAGCGTCAGCTTTTCCCGGGAATCCGGATCGTGCCGAGGGGGGGGGCACACGGCTCCTACTCACGGGGAGCCCCCGGCCCCTCGGGGGCAGCAGTTAGAGCGGGATCAGTGCCGGGCACACGCGGATCCATCGGCGCTCGGAATCTCGGCGGGGTCCTGGCTCCCGGCTGGGTCAGTGGGGACAATAAAATTAAAGAGCGAGTAGAAACAACGAGAGTTTATTTAGAAAACGTCCCTGGGAGTTAATTGTTCTTCGGGCTGTTCCGTAAGTTCTTTAGTTCCAGCTGGAGCTGCCGGATCCTAATGTCCTTCTGAGACAGCTCGTCCTTCAGCCGCCGGATCTCGTCCTGCTGCCGGAAAAACACCCGGAGGAGCTGCAAGGGAAGGAGGGAGAGGGAGGGATGGAGCTGGAGGGACCACAGCGTCCACTTCGCCCTCCTCCCAGCCCCGGAGCTGTGCTGGGACTGGGACCTGATCCGGCTGATTTTGGGGACAAGCTTTTTAGCAGGATCTGTGGTGATGGGAAAAGGGGATGGATTTAAACTGAAGGATGGGAGATTTAGGTGGGATATTGGGAAGAAATTTTTTATCATGAGGGTGGTGAGGCCCTGGCACAGGTTGCCCAGAGAAGCTGTGGCTGCCCCTGGATCCCTGGAAGTGTCCGAGGCCAGGTTGGATGGGGCTTGGAACAACCTGAGATAGTGGAAGGTGTCCCTACCCAAGGCAGGGGTGGGACTGGATGAGCTTTAAGGTCCCTTCCAACCTAAGCTTTTCCAGGATTCCATGATTCTAAACCAAATTCCTTCCAGGACCAAGTGCTGATGTATCCCCATCCATATGTTGTTCCCAGACAAGGCTTTTAATTAAAACCAAAACCAACCAAGGAGCTTCACTCCGCTCCTTTGGGGTGCTCCAGGGTTGAGGTGGATGCTCCAAGGGGCAGGGGAACACCCAGTACCTCAGTCTGGGAATACAGAGACCTACAGAGGGGTGGCTTTCCAGGTTCATCCCAAGGATGTCCCCCCCCCATCCAACCTGTCCCCCCTGTCCCCGTGTCCCACAGGCCGGGCTGTCCCACCTCGTTCTCGGTGCGGGGCGGGACGTTCTCCAGCAGGTCAATGCCATTGACCACCACGCTCTTCTTCTCCCTCGCCGGGGCCTTGAAGACAATTTTGGATGTCCTCTTGTAGCCCTCCTTCAGCGACATCAGGATGGGATCTGAGGGGGCAGAGGGGGGACAGGGTCAGGGGGGCTGCCTGGCCAGCGCCCACTCGGCGTGGCACCAGTGCCACCAGTGCCATCAGTGCCACCAGTGGCGTTACCTCTGTTCATCCCACTCAGCCACTCGTCCGGGGTCAGGGCAGGCTCCGTGCCCGGGGTCATGGGGTAAATGTCCTCCTGGTACGTCTCGGACTGGAAACACAGGGAAAGAGCAGCCACCTCCATGAACCCACCCCGTGGGCATCGGAGAGACCCGCGGGGAGGGGAGGAACCGGGGGGTGACCTCCTGGGTGGGAAACTCGGGGCACAGGGAGCGGATTTGGGAACTGCTGGTTGGCACTGGGAGGGGATGGAGGAGGATGAGCAGCTGCTGAGCTGCTCAGAACCTGGGAGTGGGCCCTCCACACAGCCCCGGGTTTGCTTCCTGACACCAAACCCCGATTCGAGATCTGTTTTCCCAAAACACCCCCAAATCTCAGGTGAGACAAGCCCCTTGTTCCCCGGCACTGTGGACCAAGCTGATTTTGTACAACACATATGCCAGGAGCAATGTGGAGATGCATTTCAAAAAAAACATTCCCATTAAACCTCGGGCAAAACCCCCCTGGAAATCCCTGGGATGTTTAGGGATGGAGAGGTCTGAGCCTGGTGCGAAGAGACCCAGCCATGGGACTGGCCAAAGTGGGGCATGTCCATCCCTCTGGGCCCTTCCCAGACCCCCCTGTGGACTCACCCTCCTGGGCACGATCATGGAGATGGGCTCGATGAGCCCCTTGAGGGTGATGAGTTTGTAGAACCGAAAGACCTCACAGGCTGACACGTCCAGGCCGTGCTTCGGCATCACCCCTGCGGAGCAGCACCGCCCGTCAGCCCAGCACAGACACCCCACAACAGCCCCACCAGCACACCCAGGATCAACCCTTTCCCTGGATCAACCCTTGGCATCACCCCAAGGACTGGGAGCACATGGCTGGGCCATGCCAGGTTGGCAGGGATGTTGGGAAAGGGATGAGCAGCTTTTATTTGGGACAATCACTGATGTCCCCTGGTGAAGCCACGTGTGACACCAGGAGGGGTGCCCCTGGACGTGCACCAACCCCAGCAGGGCTGAATCACCCTGGGAAGGGCAGCACAGGGATGGGAATGTCGCCCTGCAAGAGCTGCAGCCGATGCTCCGGAGCCGGAACAGCGCCCGCCAAACCCATCCCAGACCCATCCCTGACCCATCCCCAACCCATCCCAGACCCATCCCAAACCCATCCCAAACCCATCCCTGACCCATCCCGAACCCATCCCAGACCCATCCCTGACCCATCCTGAACCCATCCCAAACCCAAGCTAAACCAATCCCAAACCCATCCCAGACCCATCCCAAACCCAAACCAAACCCAAGCCAAACCCATTTGCCTGTGACATTTCATTAAGCACCTTCCATGATCCAGCTTTTCCCTGCTCCTAGCAGAGCAGCAGCAGCCCGGGATCCTTACCCAGTCCTTTCTGTGGGGCCGGGGAGCGGAATTCCATGAGGTAACTCAGGTAGGGCTTCTCGGAGCCGATCTCGTAATAGCGGATGTTGCCGTCGCCCTGGAGCAGCAACAGGAACAGGGACAGGTTATTCCTCTGGGAAATGTGAGGGGGAATAAGGACCAACATAAAGACCAGTCAGAGGGCAGGGATAGGTGGGGTATTGGGAAGAAATTCCTCCCTGTGAGGGTGGGGAGGCCCTGGCACAGGTTGCCCAGAGAAGCTGTGGCTGCCCCTGGATCCCTGGAAGTGTCCAAGGCCAGGTTGGAACAACCTGGGATAGTGGGAGGTGTCCCTGCCCATCCAGGACCTGGATGATGATTGAGGTCCCTTCCAACCCAACCCATTCTCTGATGTCAACCCCTAGCACCACATTCCCAGGGGGACACGGGCTGGGAATGCCCAGGGAGATGCTCCAGACATCCCATACCTTCCCAGCCAGGTACAGCATGTGGGTGTCGGCGTCGTAGAACGGGAAGAGGAGCCCTGAGAGCCCATCGATCTCCTCCTCGATCAGGGGCATGGACAGGTCTTCCTGAAAAACAGGGACAGGGCTTGAGCCACCGGGATGGCCCAGGGCTGGTGCTGAGCAGGGTCCAGCAGGGAGGGAATGGCAGTCCCAGCAGGGCTGGAATGAGAGTCCCAGCAGGGATGGAGTGGGAGTCCCAGTAGGGATGGAGTGGGAGTCCCAGTAGGGATGGAATGGGAGTCCCAGCAGGGATGGAGTGGGAGTCCCAGTAGGGATGGAATGGGAGTCCCAGCAGGGATGGAGTGGGAGTCCCAGTAGGGATGGAATGGAATGGGGGTCCCAGCAGGGACAGAGTGGAATGGAAGTCCCAGCAGGGATGGAATGGAATGGGGATCCCAGCAGGGATGGAA